>NC_085047.1:21271257-21571257 GCF_963662255.1 Cinclus cinclus | reverse complement strand
CCCTAAGCTCACATTCAGTCTCCTCTGCTCCTTTGGAAAGACTGAGGTACATACATGTAAAACTATGGCAAGGGTATCAGCTGCAAGACTTTCTTCTGTCATTTCATGTGTGAGTAAGAGCTTCCAGTCTTCCTGCCACAAAACTGAAATTAATTTCTTGCATGCTGTTAGAGAGTAGCTATGATTGTTTCCTGCAATTGCTCCATATCAGAGGTGGGTAAGTGAATGTTTACCAGATAGTAGTACTTTGGAGTTTGCTCGATATTATTACATAAATCGGCATAATAAAACGCTTAGGAACCCTTTGATCTAAAGGCTGCACATATATTTCAGATCTAAAATGTCCATGATGCCAGAACAGTTGCTTATGTGCACACTTCAGATTACCAAGCACAGCACATGTTCTTCCTTCAGCTTTGCTAAGTCAGGCATTTTAGAATTCAGTGTCACTTGGCTTTGCCCTACACATTGCCACAATCTATTTGTGAAGAAAAAAGCCATATATACACAAATTTTTGTATAAATAAAATACTAGAATTTGAGAAAAGCGACATTTTTAGAACACTGTGTACAGTACAAATCTGCAAGGATTTTTAATGTACTTGCTTCAAGGTGATCACAGTTGTTCTCAGAGAGGAACTTCCCTATAGACTATGCCATTACACATCACCAGGTATTTTACCTTTGAACCAGGTTGGACCTGCTGTTACTGGAAATAAGTAATTGTACTAACTGGATGGTTAGTTCCCAGAATAGTAATTTTATAACTAGGGAGAGTGCTTATTCTGCTGCCTTTCAAATCTCTGAATATATTATAACTTCACTAGACAGCATTCAGGGGACAAAAGATGAATACATGTTAAATGATATTAGGATAGCATCATGTGGCTGATTAAAATTGAAACAAACTGCTAATTCCCTAAAGAATGCATCTATTTACAGGCTGAATCCACTTCTAACACAAGAAGAAAAAAATTTCTGAAAAGTCTTCTCATTTTATGTACTACTGTGTACAAGTATCACATATGGTTTCTGTTAGGCATTTTTCCAAAGGAAAAGGAAAGCAAAAGAGGCAAAAAAGGTGAAATACATCTTCCTTTAAGCCCAGGCATTATTATTAAAGATTTCAGGGCTTTGGATTTGCAGTGCTAGTCTGGTAAACTGTTATGTAAAGCTAGTATTAAATCAACAGAACTGCTGCCATGGAATTGGTTCTTAGTTCAGTGAAACACAAGATGGTTTGTTGCTCCAGCATCCCTTCTGCCCTTGCCTGGATATATTCTGCACCATGAAGGCAACATAATGGACTTCTGTCCTTGGGCATCATCTCTACAGTATTTGCTCTCTAAATTAACCACACTATCTGAGGCCCAACAAGTCGTATGGAAAAAAGCACTGAGGAGGCAGAATTTGACTTGCAGAGCTTTTAAGAATGTTTGTGTGGAAGTCTTAATGTGGGTCAATGAAGGGTTTTAGAGAACTGTAGAACTGTCTAATTTTTAAGATACTTTTCATGTTATATAAACTTCATTGACAGAGTCCAGTATATCTGTGCTCCCAAAATAATATGCCAGGAATCCAGCTGATATGATGTTACTTTTGGTGCAAGTTGTCAGACAAAGGGGATGCAGTTGGATAATACAGGAAAAAGAGATGAGAGAAAACCTGGCACCCAGCTGACCTGAAATGTGTCTGAGTTCAGTCCTTTTGTCCTTTGCTGCCTTTCAAGTGGTCATTTTATATGTTGTGCCACTGTTTTCCCTACAAAAGAGAAAGTAGACTGACATTTCCTATTCTTCCACTCTCCAAACTGACAGCATTTTACCCCTGTGGCAACTTCTTTTTCCCTTGTAAGCAGACAGGTACTTTACACAGAGTAGGTGCTCTGGACAAGTGCCACAGTGGTCTGGGGAAACAGCTGAAACCTCTGAGCTTCAGAGGGCACTCATCTCTCCTCACAACAAAAAGTAGGCCAGAAATATAGTAAGAATAGACCTCTCTCATGGGGTTTTGGCATATCAGTTCCTGTTTGAGGCCAGAGATGTCTGAAAATTTGAGAAATAAAGTTAAAATAAATGTTGGTGCTCACAGGAAAAGAAACATAAAAAGGAGAAGGAGACAAGTGAAAAAAAAAAAAAGAAGAAGAAAGGGAAAGGGGAAGGAGAAAAGGGGAAGAACTTTGCTGTTTTAAAGAAGGATTTGGGTTTGGGTTTATTTTAAAATTATTTTGGTCATGCCCAAGAGCTGCTAAGTCTCAGTGATCAGAACAAGCACTTCCCAAGGCCCTAGCTCTCCTCCTCATCATTTCCCTGCATCACGTGACATCCCCTACAGAAGTGAAGAGTGCAAAGGTGTTGTACAAACTAAGAAACGAGAATGGGAAGGCTTTGTACTCCCTGTGTCTTTATGCTGCAGAAAAAGATTACACACAGCACAGGGAAATGAAACATAACTCTCCAATACCCTCAAGACATGAGATAGATCCCTGCTGGGGGATCCGATGCTGCTAATGGCAAAAAGTGTCAGCACACAGTGAAAATGGTAGGAGTTTAGGTCATGCAAAATAAAAGAAATGTAGGACCGGCTCTGAAATATTCATTTAGAGCCACTGACAACAGTGGGAATCCCTTCCTGGGTTCAGTTGTTCCAGACCAGACTGGAAATACCAGGCAGAAAACAAAGCAAAAAGATGCTACTATTGTCCTCTATTTATTTAGACTTATTGTAATGTAAACAAACATAAAACCTGAGAATACAAAAGCTCAGAGTGTACTTTGTGCTTTGAGGATGTTTACAATTTTTCAGTTCTTTATAAATAGAATAAGCAGGAATATGAAAAAAAAAAATCCCCTGAAGGTATTTCCTGGTTCCTGCTTAAGCATGTAAAGGAAGAAAGAAGACTGACTCAACCTGGCCCAGGTCCAGATGCACACTGTCCCCTCCACATGGGGCTTTGGCTTTGGTAATGCTTGTATCCGTGTTTGCCATTTGAACTGACGGAGCCCTGAACAGCAGCAGCAGGCTGAAAGAAAAGGTTGTCTGCTGCAGATGGTGGAAAGCCAAGCTTGGCAGCTAGTGGGTTGCAGACAGTCTTGAGCAGTACATGTGAAGTCCAAAGGAGGAGGATGATTGGTGGTATGGCCCTCAACCAGAGGTATAAGATATCCTCCATTTCTCTGCATTTTTTCATCTTTTTGATGGAAAAAAACCCAAACAACTCTTACCAAAATCCATTTGGGTCCAATCTGCAAAGTCAACTGCTCTTTACAAAAAGCTGCTATTCACTTAACAGCATGGTATCTCTGTGAAGTTCCTTTTTGGATACAATTTCCTCATGTTTGTGGTGCTGTAGATCTGGCTATACACAAGGGCAGAGATATCCAAGCAGGTGGTTGACAGAGTTCTCCCGGCAATGTAGCACAGGATCTGCTAGGCCCGGTTGCGCTAGCAGCCACCAAGTTTAGTATCTTGTCTGAAGCATCAGGCAACGCCTTCCTCTCCAGAGGCAAATTCAGAATTCCATTAATGATTCAGTGCTGGCTATGAGGGAGGAAAATTCCCTTCTCCCTAAATAAATCAAACAAATACTCAGCATCCCAGACCTACTGCCATCAAATTCTAGTTTTACTTCTCCTTTGTGCTTCACACATACTTCCCCATTCACATGATGGCTTACCTTTCCAAATATTGGGTGAACTGTCTCATGGGAGCCCATGCTCTAAAAAGGTCTACCAAATCCCTTGACATTGTCATGCCGCATGTCACAGGGCACAGCCCATACCAACCTACAGCCAGAATCCAGGCATGTTCAGCTGTCCTGGGAGAAAGCAGGTGAGGGAACAGATACTCCTATTGTCTTGTTTACAATTCAAACAGGATTTGAGATGTTGCAGAACCTTCCAAACAAGTGAATGCAGTAATTTATGAAGGTGGTGTGGAGCAGGTCAATTGAACTTGTGAATAGCACAAAGCTTTGCAGGAAACAGAAATGCTTTGGTGGCTTCAATGATGGTATAAGGGAATATGTAAATCTCTTCACACTTATTTTCTAGGTAATTTCAAGCTCTTAAATGTTTACTGAGACCAGTGCCAGCTGTCCAAGCCCTGTCCTACTGGAATCACAACCTTCAGCCACTGCACTTCAGTTTCTCATTCATGAAGAGAAGTGACGTGCCTGTGCTTCTCATTCCTGGCCCTGGCAGAGGGCAAGTACCAAGGGGCTGAAGGACTAAAAGGCAGGTAGGTCTAAGGCAGGTCTGAGGTGGGTCTGAGCCCGATCTGGGGCTGGTGTGACATAACTGCCAGCTGGTGCAGCTGACTCTGACTGCCCTCTAGTGCAGGGATCAAACTTGCTGAATAATTTAAAAGATGGGGATAGGTATGAATGGAATAGATGGAACAGAATAATTCACCTGTGGCTGAATGGTGAGCCAGCTCTTGCTCAAGTATCAGAAGTCTATGGCTGGCAAGCAGACTCCCAAGTTGTATGCCAGGTGGCACATTGACCATGAATGTAAGGCCACCAATGTGCTTTAACAGTGCAGAACAACCAGCTGTGTATGGTTTTGCAAAGAGAAATTCTCATGCAAACTGCAGCTAAATCAGTAAATTATCACCAAATCAGAAGCATCACATCATCATTTTGCATTTCAGAAGTGTCAGAAATGGTTTTTGGGGGTAATGTATCTAAGAGGATAATTCGCTAGTTCAGTCTCTGTCTCACATGTTGGTGATTGACTACTAAACCAATTCATTAATCCTCTCACCTTACAGGAGGTTTTAGAACTTTTCCATAAAAGTAGACAATATAGTTTCAAACTGCTGAAATCTATGAAAGTCCAAGAAAAATATCCTTCTGTTCAACAGTGGAATCAACCACTCCAGATAATTTTAGATGATCTTGATTTTTCTGTCATTGCTTCAGGCTATAGAGACATTGATCAGACTGAAAACACAGCAAACTCATCATCAGATTCAGCAACCACCTGCAATTAGGTACAGCAAGATAAAATTACATTATTGGAGAAAAAAGATCTACTTATAGTGGTTCCCCATAGATATCTGAACTATTTATCTTCTTCTGTACACCTGCTGTATTCTGTCTATACTTTAAATCATGAGACAAACAAATCTGAATGAGCTGGTCAGGATGACCACATTCTTGGAATCCACTTCATAGCTTTCTGTTGAAAAGAGGTATTATAAGGAGATGAAGTTAATAATGTGGACGATTCAGAAGAATGGCAATGGACTATAAAGCTTGTTATCTTTTAAAAAACTGTTGTGCAGATTAGTTCACTCAAGATCATCCAGTACATGGTATTTTTTCTGTGAGAGGCCAATATCTGGGCAAAATATGAGAAATTATATAAATTTGTCCTGTAATCCATAATAGATAGAACTTATTTCAAAACCATGGTGCCAATGAAGTACCAGTAGACAGTCAGTGGTAGTAAGTGCCTTGGCTCTGTGACTGCAGTTAACTCACATGAGATGTATTAATAGATCCTACGTGCCTCTATCTCCCTGATGCTCACTAATATACCCACATACTTGCACAGCCTGCTGCCCAACCCCAGATTTGGCTAAATTCCTGTGAAGCTTCTCACTCTTTCCAGATTTATGTCACCTAAACAAGCTAAATACCTGGAAACATTATCATGTCATACCCATCCCTCTTCCCAACTCTTCTAATATATACAAGTGGAATCTACCATGCTCTTACATAATGAAAAATCAGCCCAAAGTACTGTGGCCAAAACTAATTTTAATTCCAATGATTTAAGTAGATGATTGTGCGGTGTAAATGAACATCCTCTGTGGTTCCTGGTGGAGAGTTATCCACATAAAACCATATCATTACAATGTGTAGGTATGAATTCAAGGACAGACACCATGACACAGAGTCTAATTATGGTCTTGATAACATTGAAGACATTGTTAGAAGTTGTTATCACTGCTGCATCTATTCTGTGACCACTTAGAAGGTTCTACCTTCAAGGGCACTTTCTAACCTACAATAAATGCACCTGAGCAGCTCTTTCTGGTCACATGAGTAACTACTTCTTTTAAGAGTAGTCTTTGTACCAGTCCTGCTGGTGTAACTGTTATGAGGTCTCCACTAACTACAGTCAAATGATCAGACTTCAGCAGCAGACCCAGGAAGAGAATCCCAGATTTATAAATGTTTCTGGCACCACACAACCAGATTTTCAAGTTAACAGCAGGAATATCTGCACACAGATAGTGCAACTTCCCAGTAATAAAGATGTGCTGACTACTTGCTGTGAATTCCACTGGCTGAAAACATAGACACAGGGTGGAGGTGAATGTTTACCACTGAGGCAGCAAACTGATACTGACTGACAGAAGAAAAATAAGAGGATTTCTTTAAGCAGTTGTTTCTTAAAATGAATCTTGTGACAAACATACAGGTCTTGTTAAATCTTCATATAATTAGACAAAGGGATTGTCGAACAGCTGCCATTTTCAACCTTAGCTGGCTTATTTCCTCAGTTGCCTTTGGAAGAGTGTCAGTGTGCAAAGTGATACATACAGGCATACTTGCTCTTCCTCTCTCCTCCAGAGGTATTCTTAGCAAGCACCTGCTGCCACTGCTCCTGCCATTGAGAAACAAGGCTCATTTCAGATTGGGCTTTTCGTCCTTGTAAATGCAATTATACAATAGCATAAATTTAGCAGCTGTGTAACAATTCATTGTGTTTGACAACAGTGGAGGAGAAGGAGCATCTAAAAGAACAGGCCACCAAATATTCCATGTCCCTTAATGTAACAGGTAAACATATTGTGGATGGATTTGGTGGAGTTGGAACAGACCAGCTTGTATGCCTGAGAGCACAGTCTTAAGTGCATCACTGATCACAGGTGGACAAGTTTCTCTTAAGCTCTCCTTCAATGTTTTATGTCCATGCTTTCCTACAGGGAGACTGACCAAGAAAAATGCATAAATTTCATGCCAAAATATATCTCTATCTAGCTTCAAATCAGAGTCATGGGAAAAACTCACACTGGCTTCAGTAGAGTTTGCTCAAACCCTTCATCTATCTTAACCTACTGCTGATAGTTATTTGTGTTCCTAAATGACCCAGATGTCCCAGATGATAGCACACAATCATAGCATGGAGCAATAACTCGGCTGTTCCCTGAACCATTTGGAGCTAGTAACTAGGAGATAAGCTCAGCACAAGGTACTTCCACAAGAGTGTAAGGGAACTCCATGGACTAGTGGGTACTGACCCCTCTCCTTTGGGCCCTGTTGAAAATTCCACAGCCTGTGAATCCGAGTATGAACCCCTTTGCTCTCAGAACCAGATATTGCTCTTCTGAAGTCAGTGCAGCACTATTATTGCACGAACACAGAAATAAGTTAATATTATCTATTTTCTCACTTACATGTTCTTATGCAGCAGTAAATTAAGGCCTGAAGGCACTTCAAGTCCAAGCTGGTACTCCTGGTAGCAAACGGTATCTTCTTCCCTGCCCGTGTCTAGATACAAGCGAGGAAATTGTCTTCTATCATTACTATTATTACTATTTCAGAACAATAGAACTAATAAGACACAACTGTTGTTTGATTCCAATTACTATTTCATAGCATTGTGTAACATAAAAGCTCCCCCCGCCCCGTCCCCTCTTCCCTAATATAATACTTAGGATTGAAGTTTTGTGAATCAGATAACCTTAAATTCAGTTTTCAAAGCAACATTAACCCTGCCCAGCAAGGCTAGTCAGACAGCAGAATGTGACAGACTACAATTTTGGCAAATAACTTGACAGAGTAATTTCATCTTTCCTTTCACTTTAGGAATACACACACAAGCCAATGGGAACAAAAAAGCATAACTGAAAGGAGAATTCTCTAATGTAACTGTTTGAAAAACTTTATTTATATCACTGATTAATTCACAGTTATTCTTTACAAGCCCAGTTCCAGTTCTTCCCATCAAACATATCTGCCTTTAGGTATTTAGTACATAATTGCTTCCCTGTAACAGTAGGCAGTTCTAGCAGTCTTACAGTTCTTACTCCTTGGTGTTTTAATCACTTGGCCATCACTGGGATCTTTAATACAGAACACTGTGGTTTTAAAGATGTCTCAGTCACATTGTAGTTACAGTGCAAGTGTGCTGTGAGGTTGAACAGCATTGTCATGAACCCTCCCCACTCCTCTGCTGGGCTAGGAAATGTGCTACCAAAATCTGTGCTACTTATTGCCCTGAAATTATCCTGGAGTTCCACCTCCACCAATATCTTGTAACTAAAAACAGAGCTCTCACCTCACCCCAAAGAGGTCACTAATTAAAATTGGTATTTTTAGACTCTAGGTATACTCAGATACACTGCAATTGATACTATAAATATTTTGGGGTTTTATTTTTTTATACAATTAGTCACTAGAAAAAGGACAGAAATTTCACCTCCACTGCAATGATAGCCCAACTTATGAAAATATAAACTGGATATGAAACAGAGGTAAGAATAAATGAAAAAGCATTCAGTGACTTCAGCAGTTAGCCTTTCAACTACATTAGTGGGTGATGGTGATGACTTGGGTTCTAGCTTTTATATTTTTCAGATTCTCTGCTGCTTGGTGTGTAGCTCTGAAACTTCATGTTAGGTGTCAGTGAGTTCTCTTCACAGGGTGGTTAGAAAAAACAATCCCTTCCCAGGCAGAGAATCAAAGACACCCATTACCCAAAAAGCAAAAACAATGGTGAAGTGAAGGAGGTAAGCCAGGAGGCCAAGACTTTATAACCTGGGGCTGTAAATAACTGACCCCAATATATAGATGAACCAAAACTTATAAAGTGTAAAAACTCATGACTGGGATCCATCTTGGATTTGACTTGGGTGTAGTGCCAGCCAGGCTCTTGTACTGCCCAAGGTGCACCCTTTCAATAAATACCTGTTTTATTCCTTTTGCTCTGTCTAGTCTCTGTTCCAGGTCAGCCTTTCCTGGCAATAATGGCAGAAGCAACAAACAATTGCAAAGCAGAAACTGAGCAGCTGAATTTACTGCATCAGCTCCAACTATATTTTAAAGATAATTTTATTTTCTCACTTTTTGCCTTCCCTTTTTATTCACCCTCCAAGCAAAGAATGCATTTGTTGCAATATCAGCCAAGGCTAGAGAGAGGCTTCCGGGAAGAGGAGATGAGTATTTGCAATTTCATCAAGTTCCCAATAGCTCCAGTGAGAAACAGATCTATAACTGCAGTGCTCTGGGTTTTCTCCAGCAGACCAGGTAGACAGAGACATCAGGGAAAATTCCCTGTTCCCTTATGGATCCGCATAATGCTTTCTCCCCACCTCTTCAACATGTCCTGATGCTGTGTATCTGATGTGCAAAGTACAGAAGACACACCTGGGTTATCTTATGGCTTAGAAAGGAAGCTGAAAGGACTACAGAAGGCTACAAAAAATGCTAAAATGCTGGAAATCAATCTAAGAGGAAAATCACACTATTTCACAATTTCTAAGACCTGTAGCTTAATATGGCAAATGGGAACATGTTTTCTTTGATATGCTGCTCAATACATTGTTTGCATTACTGGCTGACACAGCTATATGATACCCAGACATTTTCTTGGTGCTGATGCATTCACTTTCATAAGATTTCTTACAGAAGAAGGCTACAGCTATTAAAAGGGTTTAATAGATATATAATGGAGAGACTTAGATCACTTGACAGCTAAGAACTGAATACAGGTCTTTGAAACCTTGACTAATGTGTAAATTTTTGCACCCTCCCTGCCTCCCTTTCCATCCATAGGGTCCAGTTATCAACAGACTAGCCCAAGAAATGAAGTAAAGTTTTGATCTGTGTACTTCTGCCTTTTTTTATTGTCCCAGTCTCATCAAATATCAAAATAAACTTGAGTAAGAAGGGTTCACTGGGTGGACAATTGTAATGCAAAGTATTTGTCACTAGAAGTAATTTTCTGCAATGGACCTTGTTCCTAAGCATTGCATTCAGTGAGGTTTTGCATGCCCTCCAGGAAGGCTGACCTGCTCTCCAAAGACAAAAAATGCAAAGAGAACTAAAGAAGAAAATAATTTGAAATTCACAACAATCAATTAAGATGCCCTTGAAAGCCATTTCAAGCAGCAGGAAGTGCATTTTGCTTCACTGTAGTTTTGCAGAGAAGATAGGGGCTTTCATAGGGATGAGCATAAATACTTCAGATGGTAAGCTTCTTACATTGTAGACTTCAATTTTCCTAGTGCAAGCAAGAAAGCTGCTGTCAACCTTTAGCTCTGGTCTGTCATTCAGAAATATGTAAACCCTGGACAGGACCAGGTCTGGTCTCACTGCAGGGAAGAAATGGAGGCAGGGTTGTTACAGTCAAACACAGAAATTTACTGTGGGAGAGTTAAGCTGTGTTACTTCTCCTGTGTGTAGGTAACTGAACTACACAGGTCCTTGTTATTCTGTATAAAACTAGAATAATATACAGTTATCAGCATTCAGACAAATACATAACATTGTTTTAAATTACCTGGGCAAGAAAAGAGATTTGGATAAATTTAGTAGCATTACTGTAAACTGGTTACAACTTTGCTAAAGTATTACAGGTTTAACTGAGACAAAGTTTAGTGGCTGTTTAGATAGTTTATGTAATTGTAGGTCTTATGAAAGTTGAAGAAATATCATGGTGAAGCATCACTGAAACTCTTTGTTCACCAGACAGGGAAATTGGCAATCAGGTAGTCAAGCTTCCCATTCAGAATAACAGCCCCTGCATCAGCTGAATTATCTATTTGGAGACCTCTACCCCATCTATTCACCTGATCTTTTCTCCCTCCTCTGCTAGGTCCTTGGCAGACACTATTTTGGGACACTATTGTTTTGTCAGGGCAGAAATCCCTGTGACATGTATTTGTGGAAGATATCCTCCCCTGCACTCCCAGGTGAGGGTGCAGGTGCCAATGAGGTAGTCTGTTGCTTTCACTGCTGCCTAGAAAAATGTTTTCTGAATTCTATTTGGAATTAGGCAAATGAAATCAATTCAGACTAATCTAGGAATATGCTAGTACTCATTCTCCACTATCAACTTGCACTCCACTTGTGTGGAGCTTGAGCCCAAATCCAGATATGAATATACAGAAAGGTACTATACCCCTCTATATAATCAGCCCATCTAGCCCCAGAAAAGTTGTTTTGGCTCAGAAGATCTGAGAAAATCCAGAATCACTCATGTTTGCTTGGGAAGCCAGGGGACTTGAGCAAAAATGCTAAGTTTATCTAAGTATCTTTTAACCTTTTAATCCATTCTCATGCAAATTACTGAAGGTATGATATATATTGCTGCCAATATGATATGTATTGCTGGCAATTCCACAGCCATGTCTGCAGAGGAACTAGTAAAAAAAAAAAATACCCCTCCTTCAGGCCGGTTTCCTCCAGTCCCTTAGAGCTAGCAGGTGTCGCAGAAACCAGTAGAAAGGACATAACCAGCTATTAGAGTCTCAAATCTAGTCTTAGTCTGGGATATAAGTTTCATCTCCTAAAGACTATAATGCAGCCTTTTGGAGCTAGTTGGCATAATAAACATATTCTGCTTAAGTACTTCCAAGCCATTCTTTTCTTCTACAGGCATAACTATTTCAGTTGGAAGTGTGTTCTCTCTCTTCCCCAACACTACCCCCCTCGCCACCCAATACTGAAATGGTAGTATTGGAATCATACACCTTTATACAAATGTAATCTTCATTCACAGTAGAGATCACAGAGCTTTAACTCCAGGATATTTAAATCCTCTGCAATTTCTCTGTGTAGACAAACCACATAATTTCCAATACTTCAAGATTCATCCATCAGAGTTCTTGGAATTTGGTGTCACAGTGTTGGAGAGCTTCCCAAAACTTGCCGTCATAAAATATTGTCACAGTATGCAGGATCCTTTCCTACAGTCCCACTTCAGAGAAGCCGGCAGAAGTTATATCCAGGCCTTCAGAGCCTACAGCCCTTTTTCTTCTCTTCCACATAGCTGACCTTGAGCTGTACTTGCTCCAGCTATTCTCTCTCTCTTATTTCACTGAGGAGTTTGCTCTGCTCAGTCTGATGTTCTTGGGTCATAATCCATACCTTAATATCTGTCTCTGTGTGTCTCATGTGCAAGTTAACTGGCAGAAATAAAAGGCCCCACTCAATAACACTTATTAGTAAAAAAGATCCAAAACTCTGCTCTTCCCTGATCCTCTTACAGGCTTGTGTCTTCTCTGTCATGAGAAGCTGGAATGCACTGCATCAGGCTTCAAAGATCAGATCAAACTGCTTGTGGAAGATGTTAAATATCCTCTCAGCAGGAAGAGAATTACCTTAATTTGCCGTGCTCCAGTCCCAATAGCTCAAAACCGCTCCCACAAGCTCTGATCCTTTCACCTTGGCCCTACAAATGTCACTTCTCCTGCCTCCATCTAGTGAGGAATCCTTTCCATAGCCTCAAGGAGTTTGGCTGGGACAAATGCCAAAAGCCAGTGGGCAGTCAGTGACTTGGGATGAGCTCAGAAGCTTCTGCTCCTGCCAGCTCTTTGGAACCATGGGGATGATGTGCGAACCACAGCCACCTCATCCAAGAGCAGCCAGAGGAGCAACACTTTGTGCCTTGCTCTCTCACTTTTCAGCTGAGACTTACCTTATGAACCTTCCCTACTTAATTGCTACAAGATGACAGCAAGGACAACAAGGATAGTGTGAGCTGAACAATTCCAGACAGGAAAACACCTCTGTGCATCACCTCAGATGATTACAGAAAAGATCTAGAAATAAAAACAAACAAACAAAAAAACCACCCAAACAACAACAAAAAACAACAACAACAACAAAACACAAAAAACCCCACCTTTTCTTGATCCCTGGTATAAAACTAACATTTTTATTCTTTCTCTTTTTTTTTTCCTGTGTGAAACGAATCACTCTTATCAGCTTCTCCTTGAAATGATTAATCTCCTTATCTGATTTTGTCAGACCTGGACCCCAAAAAATCGAAACAAACTCAACATGATGTAGATTGTGTTGCAGAGCTCACCCTATTAAAAAGTTTCTCCCTAAAGAAAGAGGAATCCCCATAAGAGCAGAAGCAAAAGTATGATATGCCCCAATAGAAGTGTGAGCACAGAGATGCACTGAGACCTCAAGGCCTTCAGAGTCAGAAAATCACAGGTGCTGCCTGCTATAATGAAAGAACACCCGTTGAAAATAGAGCCATGAGAATTTGATACAAGAGTTTACTGAGGGTCACAACAGCCTCCAGAAATACTCTGCAAAGATGTTTCACAGGGCACTGTATCAGGCTCTCAGGGCATCACTGACTGACCCTCCATTGGGCACTATGGCTTCAACCAACAAGCCACATTTGGGGAAAGTGTCATCTTTGGGGACATAATAAAGGCATTGCTTTCAAAACTGGAAACAGCTGTAGAACTAATTGCAGGCATAGCACAAATTGCTTAGGAGTCTAATTTTACATGTAAATAGCAATTAAACTCTAGGATAATTTGGGTTAAAAATTTCACAGTGGACCATCTGGAATGTGCAGAAGCAGTAGTCCTAGCCATACACCACAGATTTTTTTGTTCTTGTGTAAAAACTCAGCTGTCTGGGAGCAGGATGTCTCTTGCTGCTCTATAAGGAGAAGCTGCCCATGACCTCACATTTCAGTGATGACTTCATCCTGGCTCTGTGCCAGTAATTTCTAGGGGGCTATTCCCATTTTGCCACATTGTAGAGAGGACACTGTCTCACTCAGATGAATGTGTAAGAACTTGCAGCTATGAGAAGATGCCACCATGTTCTGCCCCTCTCATCTCCTAGACATGAGCCCTAAAGATGAATACCTGCCAAAGAGCCTCCTCCTCACATCATGTACCATAATAAAAAGTACTGGTATTTTTTTTATGTTGCCAAATTAACAGAAATTATCAAAGAAAAACTATCTTGGCAGCGTCTAATAACAGTCTTTTTAGAGGCCTATATTTTTTGCCATAGCTGAAATTCTTCAAAAATGTAATGCCTTGTTTTGACTTGACTAAAGGCTAGGGTGGGCAGGTGGGTGGTCTGGAATCCATATGGGCCACTTTAAGTACCTTAGTCACACCAGAAACGCTGAGTTATCACAGCATCCTCTCTGTTTTTCCTGTTAGCAATGACAGAACATCAAATTGAAAATAAAAAATAAAATTTTCCAGTTTAATTAGTTACAAACCACTTTTACATAACATTTCCCATTCTAGAGATACTCAGCTTATGAGTTGTTTACTGCCTGGTAACTGGTTTCTCTGACTAAGGTTTTAGAAATAAATAGCTCAGCATGTTTCTTTTAGTAATTCTCTCACTGACTCAAAATAATACTTTACTTATTTATTCCACTTTTCTGTGCTCCTTCTTGTTCATTCTTTTTCAGTTCCACTTGTCAGTATTTGGACAGGAAACCTCAAAAAGAACCCTGCTCAGGTGTTGATCCAATGCTCTCACATGGTATCTTGCAGCCCTACACCTCTAAAGATGCTTTCTGATGCTCTGTAAAAGCTATGACAGAGCAGCTCTTTAAAACCTCCCTTTATAGAGTGCCATTATGGAAAATGGTGTACCTAAATAAAAATTCCTAGTACTTCCTCCCACCATGAATGTCCTAACAGCATCTGCTTGACAGTTTTCTATTTCCTGAAGCAATTTGGTCTGTCATGGTGTCACACGGTATCCTACAGCTGCTGTCAGCCAAGAAGTAGCTTCAGATACGCAGTGGGTGAAGTTTCTTCTGGGCAGCCCTGAAATCTACACATTCTTGCAGTCCTGGAGAGGGTTTCCTGTCCTACGGGATGTATCACTTCTTTTTGATTACTGCAGCCAAAGTTTTGCCAGGTAGGTAGGATTTTAAGGCTTCAGAATTGCACAAATACCATTTGGGAACGTTTGAGAACAAAATATTACTTACTTGGGTACAGTACAGCCACATTATTCATGCAAATCCACTGCCAAGGGAGTCTTGTAATAATATACCATCTATTTAGGAAAAAAGAAATAAGGAAAAAAGTCCATCCTTCTCATAACTGGTGGGACATCATAAATCCTGGGTTCCAACAGCTTTGGCCCTACACTGTAGGTCTGCTGATTTCATTATGCATTCTATCTCTTTGCTGAGACTTCTGTATTCCTGCCAAGTGTTGTTCCTGGGTCCTTCTCTCCAGGCTTGGATAACTGCCCTCCTCCCTCTTTTTTCAGGTCACCCCTGTGCTCTCTGTGCTGCCAGCTCTCAAGAGCAACAAAGTGAGACATAAAAACACCAGAAATGCCAGAAAATGGGCCCAGATAAGAACCAGCATGGAAATAGTGAGGATGGCTGTGGATGGCTATAACTTGAGTTAGGCACACACCAAAATTACCATTTATATCTGTACTCATACTGCCTTTAGGTCACATATCAGCTTTGTCCCACTGGTAGAGTCTCTTTAATACCATTTTGTTTTCTGCTGATGTTTCTAAGGTTGCAGACAATATAAAATGCAAGAGATGCTGTTGTCATTGTGCTGCAGCCTGGGAGGTGTGGAAAGAATCCACTAGTGTGACCAGTTGGTCCTGATCATAACTTGTGTGGATGTTGCCATGATGGAGACTGAGTATGGTGCCAGATAGTCTGGGGACTAGTGTCCAATGGGCTTTTAAGAAAAATGCTTTTAATTTCAATAATTTTTCATTTCTTTCTTGATAGTGACTCTAGTCTTCTAACTAAGAAACAAGATTTATTGTTTTTGCCCAGTAGATTTGACTCCTAGTTTTGCAGACTACACAGGAGTCAGGATCTGTGTTCCTCGTAGATGTAGAGTATTTGACATGGTGCCTGACCATCTGCAGTGACTTCTGCACAAGTAGGGAAGCAAAAGAAACCCTGCCTTGACTATATTGTGAAACAGGAGGGGGTCACAAGGAAAACACACACCCACATAGAAGACTTACTATTTTTGCACCCTTGCTATTCTGGACAGTCCCTCCTATTGGTTACATTACCATACATTTCACGTTGCAAGGAAGAAGAAAGCAACAGGTTTCATCAACCTTGTGTTCAGAGGCTGATATGTTTCTATCCAGAACCAGATGGAAGTGGAAGTGGAACATTTGAGAACCTGCATGAAGGATCAGTATTGATACAGCAGTCAACTTGCCCTTGCATCAAGAACAGCTGAACTTTCCTCACTGTGTTAGCAAAACTAAGAAAAGCTCTGCTGGGTCAAACATCCTGGCACATCCATGTCCTAGCTCCATGCCTCCACTACCAACAGCACTTCAGTCTTGCCCCAGGGCTCCTGGCTGAGCACTGCAACATCAGCAGGATAATGGGCTGCTGGCAGGTTGCCGGCAGGTGAGGATACACCTGCTGGCTGCTCCTGGGGGACAGACACCATGAGACTTCCTAGATGTTCTCAAGGTTTGCAGACTGGATTTGTTAGGCATGACAGACAGAGCCAGGACCCAAGCCACATGCGTGGTTGTGGTTCTGCAATTGTATTTCCATAACGTGTTGTGTGGCCTGTAATAGCCAGTGGGGTGCTTTCAAAGTGAAAGCTCTTAAGTGTTATTAACGAATTACGGTACAAGCAACAGTAAATAGAGGAGGTTGCTAATTAAGTCAGGAAGTCTTGACTTAAGGTCTGACTGGTTTTGATGATGCAGTCAAAGATTATCTGGGTTTGGACATTGTTGCTTGCCTGGAAGGCCAAGTAAAACACCTGGATGTGTGTGGAACAATATCATTGTGCATTACCAGGGGACTCTAGGAGACAGAGGCAAAGGTGACTCCTGGGCCTGGGCAGCTCAATTTCTGACATGTTGTCATAGCATACCACAACATTTTAAGGCTTTTTAAAAGGTGTGCTGGGAGGTTTGCTGCTAGAAGTGCCAGAACACGTGCAGTGCCATGTGATCCGTTCAGACAATGGAATAGTTTTTATCTATGGAGATTGCCTAATTATAAACCCTCAGCTTTGCTTCCATTAGTGAGTTACTTTTTTGAATTTTTTTTCTTGTTTTGGCCACTCTATTTTGAAGTAAGCAGCTTTTTGGAAAAAAATACAGAGAGAAATTAATCTGACAGTTTGTATCACACATTTGCCTAAGTTATCTTAAAATGCTCCAGAAAATTTATTGCACAAATACATCAGCTACCATCACATTTTCCCTTTTCAGAATCTCTGAAAAACACAATCTGTTTAAAAATCACAAATCAGGCAACTAGTAATGATGGTGTTCACTTAAAACTATTCTTTCAAAATTATTTATTTTTTTTTTCTGGCTTTTAAACGTCTAACTGTCGTGTTTTAAAGCTCTTCTCAACAACTGTCAAGGAAAGTTCCAGAAACTAAATAAAAAGAAAGCTGAACTTTGGTTAAGGCCATAACTCTGACATAGAACCTCAGACTACTGAGAAACTTCCAATAAAATAAGGAAATCTGATGCTAATTGCCATAGCTCTTGAGGAAACTCACACTCACACACACACACACACACACACACACACACACACACACACATGCACGTACACACACACATGCACACAGAGAATATTCTGAGTAGGAGGAATCAGTGAGTGGCTGGCTTGGGTGAAAGACTGAAGCAGAGACTGAAGCTTCATACTAGATCTAAGCCAGCACCAAGTTTCAAAATGGCCTATAAAAACAACAGGAAGAGCCTGTAAAGCTATTTCCTGATGAAAGAAGACCTTGTCCTTCTGGGCTTAGTATCTCTGTAAAGATGTCTCATTCCCTAAATCTTCCTTTGCTCTCAGCAAGATATACCTGAAATTGCATAGCTTTGTAGGGATTATTTAAATCAGAAAAAGAAGTTTAAAAAATCCAAAGCATTGAAAAAAATGCAACTCTTTGTAATTGTGTTTGGGAAAACATTTTGGTTTTAGTTTGCTCTGGTATTCAGGGATCCTAAAGAGAACTGAGCCATAGTAACATTCTTTTCCCAATCCAGATCAAAAGGTAAGAGGAATGTATAAAATATTCCTCTCCAATTCCTACCATGTGGGCCACAGATACATGTTTTGAAGTGTGCTTCAAGCTATACCTGGCTCAAGAACTGCATTTCCACAGGCAACTAAATACCTGTCTTTTCACCATCTCTCAATTTT
Source organism: Cinclus cinclus (assembly GCF_963662255.1). Lineage (NCBI taxonomy): Eukaryota > Metazoa > Chordata > Aves > Passeriformes > Cinclidae > Cinclus > Cinclus cinclus. The sequence goes on along the minus strand of NC_085047.1, from coordinate 21,553,105 downwards.
TTGTCTTTTCCTTTTCCTAACTTCATTCCTTCATGCCACTCTCCAAACCTTCTCATCTCTACTCCTTTTTTTCCATTCATTTCCTTTACAAGATCTTTCTCTGTTGTCCTCCCTTCAGTTTTGCCCTCACAGTTCACCTTGTCCCATCACACAGGCCTTATTCTCTTCAGGGTATAGAAAAATTCACTGAAGTTTAGATCCTGAAGCAGGATCTTACAGGGTCACACCTTTAAACTGCCTTTTTCTGCTTCCGCTTCATACAGGGCTTTACCCTCCTGTTGATTTCTGGTGACATCAAGTCCTCCTCAACAGCTGATTTAGCTTGGGTTCATATGGCCTGAGAACAGCCTACCAACAGGTGAGTCCTACCGAGGAAACACCTCTTTTTCATGGACATATATTCTCCTTTCATTTCCCACCTGATTTCTGAGTGTTGTCTGCCTTGCAGAAGTGGCTTCCTTTTTTTAGACACCCCCCCCCCAATACAATTATAGGAATTTTATTTATAATTTCCAAAACAGACATTGCTTTGCTGCTATCAACTCCTTTCCAAATACTGCTGGGCATTTGGCACTTCTGTAGCCTTCCAAATGATGGCACATAAGCCCTCTGTTGTGAGGGTTATATAGCCTGATTTAGCTCTTCTCCTCAGGTCTGTGTCAGCAGAACTGAGAGCACATCTTGGCATCCTGGATGAGGTACACAAAGTAGGTTAACTCTTTGCCTTCACTTACAATGCAGCATCTGACAGTGAATGTTTAGCACTTGATGTTCAACCGTTAGAGGCTGTGGTAGTTATTTGTAGCTCAGAGCAGGGAGTTCACACTCAACAGACTGTGCCAGCCTTTGCTGAGTCAAAATGCACCAACAGAACAGCACCAGCAAGAAGCTGTCATCTGCACTGCCCATGCATGCTCCACCCCACAGCTCCACTCCTTCTCCTGCTTAGGGGTATCATAATAGTACCTAAAGGCTCACCCAGAGTTAAGGGCTTGTCCTGGTTTGAAGGACAGGTGTTTGCTAAGGAAAGCAGAAGCCTCCCTTTGAACTGAAAAATGTGATCCTTCCTTCCTAGAGATTATTATGCTTTTGAAATTAAGGGAACTCTCAGGGAAAGATATGGGGATAGGAATAACAGTTCTTTACTAGTATATCTAACAAGACAAACAAGAACAACAACAGCTATGAAATTACCCACAAACAGAACAGTAACTCAGTCCCAGTCCTTTCTGGCTGCAGGCACCTTTTCCCTGAGCTGCAGTTCCCGGTGCTGGGGGCAGATCCTGCAGAGCTGCAGGAGGGCTGGGGGTGATGGCAGCACTGTTCCAGGGGGAGAAAGAGAGATGGAGAGTGCCCTCCGCTCACGGCGTCGGTCCCGGTGCTCAGCAGAGTGCTGGGTGGTGGCAGGTTAAAGCGAGAAGGCAGCAGTGCAGGGTCCAACAGCAGTGAGGATGGCTCCTGGCACTGGGATGGCAGTGAATGGGCAGAGGAGGTGATCGTCCTTCTCGTCCGAACTCTGCGGGGAAATGGGCCGAGCCAGAGCCTTCCGTTTCCTCTTCTGGCTGTTTGAATCTCGTGGGGTTTCTCTCCCCTCCCCCTTGCCACCAGGGCCTAGTCAACAGGTATCTTAGCATGACAATGGGGAAAATTCCACTGAGGGAAAAAGGGAAAGAACCAATCCCCAACAGGGCTAACTGTGCTGGATGGTGCACAAACATACAGTTGAGGGAAGTCTGTGGCACAAAAAGTTGAACACAGTCACAATTAGACAAAGGAACAAAAAAACATTATCTTCTGCAGATCAAAACCAGGAACTGAAAAAATAGCTGTGACTTGTCAAGGTCACTCAAGAATTGAGCAACAGAGATTGGAACAGAAATTTTTGTTTCTCTGAGTCACAGCTCAGTGTCTCAGTCACAAGACCATCCTTCACCTCTCACTCTTTCCTCAAGGGAAGAACATGCCATTCATCTTTGCTTACCTATCAGCAGTCCTAGCTAGAGGCAATAGAGTCCTAAGTGATCAGGGTACCAGCAAGAATGGAGTCTGAAGCAACAGGGACATATGAGCACCTGTCTTCCTGCTGGAAGCATCTGACACAACTGGTGCGCAATAGAAAGGCTGCCTGATTCCTATAGCACCCTCAGGTTTCATGCCTCATAAAGCTAATGGAGACAAGGAGAGCTTACAGCCCGATCCCCCTCAGATTAGGTTTCTGAACATTTCCTTTATGGCATGTGGAGAGAATGTAAAGGAGAGCTCAACAGCACAGATATTTTCCTGGCAGGGGAAGAATTATGAAGCTCTCAAGTGGTCCCAGAATAAACTTCATGACTTGGGAATGAGCACTATGTACTGATAATGTCATCAGCTCACAACTTTAAAGGAGAGCTTCTGAGGACAGCTTTTCTTGGTGCTCACTGCAGGGCTGCAATCCAGGCAGATTTTCTGGAAAGAATGTAAAGGGTTAAATGGGACACCACTATGGGATGCTTCTGTGGGCATGCATGGTCATCTCCATGCACATCAAGGGATGGGAGGCACTCATCTGTGAGAAGCAGAGGTGAACTGGAGCTTTCTGGTAGGCCACTCACAAACCTGAAGTCTCACTGCAGGGGGAATGGAGATGAAAAGGAAACACTGGGACATGATCTGGGAGAGGAATTGCAACAAACACAGAGACATGGTTTAGGCTGATATAGCATATTCTGACAGATTAAGAAAGACCGTACAAATACAAAAAGTAATCACAAAATGAAAAAGCATGAGAATCACTCATATTAAGTGATTCCTTGCAGAAGATGGACAGGGATCTAAATGGGAAGAAGGTACTGGTCAGATGGGTGTTATGGGATGCCTACTGGCTAAGAAACAGTGTGAGGGTTAAAAAAAAAGGCTATCTAATGAAAGTAGATGCAGAGGCAAAATTTTGGCTCTGTTGAAATCCAGGACAGAAAAAGACTTCAGGGGAGTCTAGGTTTGGCTGGGGAGATCTGCTGCACTTGCAGGCATTATTATTGCTCATAGTCACAGCATGGTGCATGTGTGGTGCTGCCATGTACTTGAATGCCATTCAGGTCAGTTTATGAGGAAAACTGCTGTTTAGAAAGAATATATCACACAGCCTATCTTCAAAACCTTTCAAATCTTGGTCCATTCAAGACCAAGTTTCATGATCTATATTTCTACTGCAGTGGCAGTTTCATTTCTCTTTCCTACCAGGTCCCAGGCAGACACTATGCAGCAGAAGCAATAGTTTGGGAACTATGGCTTGGGACAGAGTGGCTGGAAAGCTGCCTGGTGGAAAATGACCCAGGATTGTTGGTTGACAGGGCCTGAACATGAACCAGTGTGGGCCCAAGTGGCCAAGGAAACCAAGGGCACCCTGGCCTGTATCAATAATGATGTGGCCAGAAGGAGCAGGGCAGGAATTGCCCCCTTCAACCAGCATACCCTCCTGCTAAGGCTGCGCCTTGAATCCTGTATTCAGTTTTGGGCTACTCGCTACAAGAAAGACATTGAAATGAGTGTGACCAGAGAAGGCCAGTGGAGCTGGTGAAGGGTCTGGAGCATAAGTCCTTTGAGGAGCAGCTCAGGGAGCTGGGTTGTTTAGCCTTGAGAAAAGGAGGCTCAGAGGCAACCTTATCACTCTGTACAACTGCCTAAAGGGAAGCTGTAGCCAGGAGGGGGTCAAACTCTTCTTCCAAGTTACCAGCAATAAGACAAGAAGAAATGGCCTCAAGTTGCACCAGGGGAGTTTTTGGATTGGCTACTAGGAAAAATCTCATCACCAAAAGGGTTGCCAAGTATTGGGACAGGTTTGCCAGGGAAGTGTTTGAGTCTCCATGCCTGGAGGTGTTTAAAATGCGTGTAGATGTGGAGCTTAGGGATGTGGTTTAATGTTGTACTTGGCAGTGTGAGGTTAATGGTTGGTCTTGATGATCCCAAAAGTCTTTTCCAGCCTAAATAATTCTATGATTCTAACCAGTGTCAATCTGCAGAGATGTTCCTGGGCTTAGGACATTTTATGACAGTGGGAGAGAAGACACAGCCACAGAATAAGAGTGTTTCTTCAACAAGGAGCCCCACACAGCTCCTAGCCTTGTCAAGTCAGAGCTCCAAGTGTGTGACCATTTTTCCTTCTTACAGAGGGAAGAGGAATAAAGATATTGTTACTGTCTTACTCACATCTGCCCCCAGGTTTAGGAACAAATCAGTAATTGCAATCAAAGCTACAAGAAAAAAAGCTGGTGACAGCTGGGTACATTTTGTAATTGACACAGCAAAATCTCTGTGGAGTCTCCCCACTGAGATTCTCTTTCACCCTTGCAGGTTCTCCCATCTGGTGGGAAGCAGAGCAGAAAAGCATGACAGAGGAGCCAACCATGATTACAGACAAATGTGTAGAGATGTTGTATCTGCCTTGAGCTGACACAACCTTTGCTGCAGTTCAGTTCACCACTTTCCCTTCCTTTTACCTATGCTGTATCCCCATACTGTAATGTGATTCATTGCCACATATTCTATCTGCTGTATAAACCAAAAATTCTACCTAGGGCTCTCCCAAAGCTCTCTTTCCATTTATACATGTATGTTGCTTCAGCTGGAGTCATAATAACTCATTTCTTCTATGCTTATCCTATCACCACTGCATTGTTGCTGTGGTGATCTACAACTGTGAGAGCCATGACAGTGATGGATGGAGCAAATGGAAAACCATGGGAAATCAGAGGGCAGAGGATTGCAGCAGGGCACCTCAGCCATGTGCTTCAGCTGGCAAGGAGAAGAAGGGAGTTAAGAGGGAGTGAATGAACTTGAATGAAGCAGACTAAAATGGAAAGGGGGAAACGAAACACAGAAGAAAGGTAGCAGAGATATTGATTTTATGGTGAGACAGGGAATAGTGATTTGGTAGACAATTTGTTTTACTACAGACTTCCCAAACAACTCTAGCCAAGTCATCCCAGCAGTTTGAAGATCAGTTTCTCTTCTGTAAAAAGTTTCTGAGAGAGGAACTGTTACAAAATGTCATAGGCCATGGGGAATATAAAACAAAATGGCAATCACCTTCTAAGTGATAAAAAACAGGCTGAAAAACATCCAGAAAAAAAAAAAAGTTTTTATCTGAACATTCTCAACAAAGTCACAGTTCATGGAGGAAAGCAAACAGAACAGACTGTGGGGGAGTTGAATAAATTTCTGCTTGTTTCCATGATGGATCTACACCCAATATATGCAGTTACTATACTTTTAGGAACCTCTTTTAGTTCATTTGTTGGCATCAGCATTGCAGGGTTTATCCCCAGTTGGCAAACATGGTGTTATCTCATGTCCTTCAGCATCAGGGAAGGACAACGGCTTTCTGCTGAAATAGTGTTTTTCTTTCACTGTAATTCTCCTCCCACCAGGTGTTTTCTGTGGATCATTGTTTTGCACCCTAAGTTGTACTGATGTGGCTGAAAGCATAGACTTTAATTTAGGTAAAGTGAAAAAGACCTCTTGGATATGGATGCTGCCAAACTGTTTTGTGATTAGGCAAATATAGCCCTGGAAGCCTCTCAGTCACTGAGTGCTATCAGAGAAAGCCATGGAACAAAATGTCTTTCATTTGAGTGAAATATTTTTAAAGCATCTGGACTCTTTCCTTGCCTCTCCCATTAGAGACTGTTTCTAAACCTGATTGCTTTGATGGCTATAAGCCTTCTTTTAATTTCTAGAGATGGTCATCTTAGACTCAGTTATTCTGGGGATGTCCTTCAGCTGTAATAATCTTCTGATTTTCACACTCCAAGAGATTTATAGAGAAGAAATCTAGCCACTCTCATCCTCCGCTTTCCTGGCTGTAAAGGCCAGCCTCTCTTAGTCTTTCTACATAGGCTATGAGTCTTCCTGGCCCTGGTATCTTGTGCTCACTCTTTTCACCTGCTCCCATTGAAACTCATATTTCTAGGAAATGGGCAACAAGTATTGTACCCCATTTTTCATATGAGATCTCTCTTGAGTCCTGCATACCACTAATCACTCCTCCTTCTCTTTCTGGATACATTGTAGGATATTATTTGTCTTTACACACTTGCAACGTTTTGGGGCTCACAGTCACCGTGTAATGACAGTGTAGTATACCATTAAGTGCAAGTTTTTGTTGTTCTCTGGCCTTTCCAACTGTTGAGCCACAAAAGTGTTGCTGTTACAGATGCTGATACATTTCTGCATATTAAAGCTAAGGGACTAGGAAAGCCAGCTACTGAATTCCACTCTTCCAAACTGATGTCTTCCCTTTCTCTACAGCCTGACTTTGTCTCCCCATAAGCCAACTCTTTATCTACCTTCTAACTTTTTCATAACTTCTATTTTAACTACTAATTTCGCTTATGGCACTATGTCAAGTACCTTATTGTAGTCTGGACAGGTAAGATCTCTATCATTTCCCCAATCCAGAATAATTATTTTATCAAAGAGAAATATTGAGTTATTCTGGCATGCTCTGCCTTTGACAAACTAATATTGCATTGTTCGTCACTGTTCATTTGCCTCTGTGTTTCTTTTTTTTTTTTTTTTTAATTATTCCCTCCTACAGATTGGCTCTAAAGCTGTTGGCACTGTGGTGGTCAGAAGAATGGGTCTGCATTTCCCTAGATTACACCTTTTTTCTTTTCTTAGAGATAATAGAAGCACTGCATCTGTTATTCTGCAGTCAGACAGTCCCACCACCAACTTGACAGATTAAATTAAAAATCCGCCCTGTAAGATTTGCCATTTCATATGCCAGCTATCTCAATATTCTGAGATATTCACAGTCCCTGTGACTGGAGCTGATCAAGATGCTTACATTCCTGTTTCATCTCAAATGCAATAATTTCCTTTTCTGCACATACAGTGTTTGCTCCATATTGACCTTTGTCAGAATTACTGAAAATTGGAGTGTTACTCATTTAATTAATGTTGTCCTTGTGTCACACCTAGGATCCCCTCATTTTTTCCCCAAGTAGGTTGTTTACGCATCATGTCACAAAAGAATAATTTGTTGTTTCTTTTACTTGCCTTTGCAAGTCGTGTCTCAGGCTGGTCATTAATCATTATTAATTAACTTTACTGTTTTAGCTCTCCTGCTCCACAGCACACAGCAATGCCTGCAGTGACCTGCTGCTTAGTTCTGGTGCAACCTGTGTTTTCTGAGTTACATTACTCTAAAGGACGACTCACAGAATTGGTTTGGAGTCACTATAAAAGAGATGTCACAGGGACTTACCTGGGTTTAACATCAGCCATGTTCTAAACTCTTAAAAATTAAATGTATTCAACAAGTGTGTGAAGATACACACTAAATCCTTCACTGAGATTTAAATGAAAGCGTTTCTGCCCATGACCCATTTGCTCTGGGTCAGGAAGAAAGAAGCATTTTTCTTTCCTTTCCCGTTCTACACGTTCACTTATTTTGTAGATTGTGTCTTTTGTATTTTTAGAAGGGAATGTTGCTAAGGCAACCAAACTAGCTGAACATTTTGTTTCCCTAAGAACAATACTTGTTTAAATATTCAGGCAATTTTTCATTGTTCGGCAGAAATTGTGAGATCAGTCAGATTATTCAGACCAGAGGAGAGAAGTTTAGGTTGGCTTTCTCTTACATGTAAAACCCTTCAGTGTGCTGACAGTCATCCAACAGCACTGTCCAGGGAGGAGCAATACACAGCAGACACATAGACTACCCTCATAAATGGGGGAAATGTTTTTGTTTATTTATTTCTATTACACTCCCCTCAATAAATTAAAGCATGTCTATATTTCCAGGTAGAGGAATTATATTCAGCCCAGTGCTGAGGCTGACACAGAGCCTGCTCCTGCTCTGAAAGCACAGCATCAAGTAATGATAGTATCCTACAGGTCAGAAGGGACAAAGAAAAGATTTATCCACTTTATCACATCCTTCCCTCTTGCCAAATCCATAACTTTCAGGTACATTTCAAGCATCTGGAAAAGATTTACAGTACGATATTCCAGCTGCTTGCTGAATATGCCCAAAACTGGGCTGGTGATAGGATCCTGCATGCAATTCCCAGCTCTACACAGTTCCCCAGCCTGGCTTTCTGGATGACTTTGCACCAGAGCTGATTCCAAAGAGCTGGCAACAGCCTATCCCACTGGCTGATCTGTGATGGCAGGAGCTCCCACATTCTAAGTGGTATTAAGTAAAGTGCAGTGCTCATGCCCTGCCAGAGAACCAGAACCACACACTAAGACTGAGATACCTTGAAGTCTGCTTCTGACATGAATGTTTTCTAAGGGTGATCAACTAAGTGTGCTTAGTTTCACTTTTCCCTCTGGCATTGTGAGATGGCCAAAACTATAGAAGCCTGAAGAAAATACGATTCTGGATTAAAATTTTTTTCAAAGACATGTCAAATATTATTAGAATGCTGTAAGCATTAGAAAGGGAAGGGGGAAGAAAAGAAATAAAAGAGATTAAGAGTGTGAAAAACATTCAGCATAACAGGCTGCAAAAGGCATAAAGGTACATAACCCATAGCACAGTCAAGAAAGGGCATGATCCAGAAGCAGGAATCAGCCTGATACTGCAGGATGGAAGGTGCAGAGGAGAGTCACAGTGGGAAGATAAGTGAGGAACACAGGACTGAAGCTGTCAGTGACAGCAGAGATGCGCACAGTGGAGCAAGCACTCCTCCACTGAGTGACACACAGCACACGCCTGACTGATGAGTGTTACTATGAGATAGAGCTGCTGATCCTTTCCAATATCTAGCTCTGGAAATGTGCTACTCCCTCTCCCTTCTAAATATGTTTCCAAGAGACAGGAGCAATAGAGAATTAACACTGGATTGTAAGTCATCCATCTGAAAACAGAACTTTAGAAACCACTCATTTTTCATAATTTGGTAATTTGTGTGTGCATATTTGTGCTCTTCTCTTTGTCTTTTTAAAAGTGAAGCACATCACCTAGAGCATTCATATAATTTAGCCTAGCAACTATTCAGTGAAAAGAGAGATATGCTGTTCAAAGGACAATGGGAAAGTTGTCTGGTTAATCTATGCCAGATCCAAGCATACCAAACAGCAAAAGAAGTGTCCTAGGACTGCCAAAGATACTGATTGAAATGGCAGAATTAGTTTTCAGGAAACTAGCTGGTTCCTAGGATGGTGAACAGCTAGGGAAAGTCTGAATAACTAGAAAAGGCCGTGAATCCTGGGTTATCTTGGAATCCATGGGAGCCATCAAAGAGTCATATAAGTCATAGAACTCCAAGCCCTAAGACAAGCTAGTCTGTTTGGCTGTTTTCCAGCCCCATCATTTTTCCTGAAAGACAAGAATAGCAAGACAAGACAAGAACATAAGATTAAATGTGGCCCAGGGTGGATACTTAAGCTGCACCAAGGAAAATTTAGGTTTGATATTAGGAAAAAGATTTTATGGGAAAAGTGATAAAGCACTGGAATTGTCTGCCTGGGGAGGTGGTGGAGTCACCATCACTGGATGTGTTTAAAAAAAGACTGGATGTGGCACTTGGTGCCATGGTTTAGTTGACGTGTTAGGGCATGGGTTGGACATCGGTTAGGGCATCCAGGGTTGGACTTGATAATCTTAAAGGTCTCTTCCAACCTAGTGATTCTGTGATTCTGTGATATCACATCATGTGCAATTAAACTGCTGCCAAAAGCATTGTTTGGGTTGATTTCCATTGTGTTTCTCCTTTACAGCCTTCACTCTCCCTGCAGACTGGACTGCCTACCTGACTATATCCTCAAGCCCGGAACCTGGCCAAACTGGAGGACCAGGAGGAAGATCAAAGTCCAAAACAGGGCTCATTGATGAGCAAGCTCTTCAGTCAAAGACAAGGGTCTAGCAGACACTTAGAACTCAGCAAATAAAAAGATGAAACTTTTGGCAGATTGGCAGAAAAAAAAAAGTTATTCAGAGGTCTAGGAATGGGGCAGATTGGTGCACCCCAAGCTCACAGTTACAGAGGTTGGTGAGAGTCACGATCCTTCACACTGCAATACATCTGACTGCAAAAATGGTCATAGTTTCCACTTTTACCCATGGTCTACTGAAACTTTGGTGCAACCAGGGCATTGGAGCACCTGAGCTTAAGGTTCTCCTGGGACAGCCAATTGCAGGGAGTGAAGGAGCAGGGAAAAGAAGTGGAAATTACAGACTGGAGTACACTAGGAAAGGATACCGAAGGGACAAGGAGCAGAGGGGAGATACAGGGTGTGCTTGCTCACAGTGCAGCCTATTCTTGGAGCATCAGCAAACAACAAATCCTTTGTTTCATCCCTACTGATTCATTAAATGTCACTGTCTTTGGCCCTGCCAGGTATTACCTATAAATAATTCTGTTACCCAGCTACATCATGTGCCCAAAAAGGGAAGACTGAGCTGAACAGGACCAAAACCCAGAAGGGATCATTTTAATTTAAGATAGAGCACCTACTATGTAAATAGTCAACTACTTGCTCATCACAGACACCCTCAGGGGAAAGAAATGGGAAGGTCCCCCAGCAGTACTCTTGGACCAGAGCCAACACAATGGTGCACCCACAGTGCCAGTTGTGCCAGACATCTGGAATAAGTCTCCCTGGGGCAAGAGCAAGAAGCCCATGGATGTTGCTGAGAGTTTACTGTACGCTTCCCAGAACTTGGCCCATGCCAGGATTAGTTTCAAAACCTGGCACTGCCAGTGATATCACTCATATCACTTTGAGAAATTCACTTGCCCTCCATCTGTTTCAGTTTCTTCACCTGTGAAACAGAACCTGGTAGTGGCTTTACAATGTATGACTGCTTTTCTGGATCTGGCTTCTGCACCTGCTCTACAGCTGCTGGATGCTCATGTTAGTCTCATGAAGTAACCGATCAGATTTTCTTTCTACACAGTAACTTGGATTTTGCCATGCAAAAAGAAGAAATTTAAAATAAGGTTGTGACCCTGTTGCTCTCACCAACAGAGCAAGCTATCTGCAAATCACATTTTAAAAAATGTTGCATAATCAGATAAGGTTTTCAAGAGTGAGTGAAAGGGAGGTTTGGATTTTACTCCAAATTTCTCTTGTTCCCCACTGCCTGGACATAGTCCTGATTTCAGTGCCATGAGTAAGAGGTGTTATATAACTATGCAAAATGCCAGAGATGTGGGGGCAGGAATCCTGTTGGGGCTCAGGTATTAGACTATGACTCTGAAAATATTGCCATCATTTCCATAGCAAATCCACTGAGTCATGGAAATGTTAGGGATTATTCACACTGTGGGAGGAGCCAAGGAAATGCAGATCTGGAAGAGCTTCTGCATGAGCCAGCTTCTGCTTAAGGCAAGAAGAAAACACTTTCTGATCTATCTGCAAATAGCCTTTCAATGAACTGCACACCACGAACAAAAATTTTACAGGCCCTGCCCCCTCTCTCTTAGGTACTGTGTACAAGGATGTCTTTGGTATATTTAGCCAGCTTGGCTCTCCTACAGCTTTTTTGTACCACACAAACGCAAAGAATTGGCAGCACATTTATCTTTTACATTGGCCAAGCAGACAGGAACTTCTTGACAGCAGGCCCAGGGCTGAGGACACTGAGAGATGAGAGAGGAGGATCTCCATGAGTGAGGGGATCTCCACACAGGCTTGAACAAGCAGCTGTTTGCTTTGATTTCAGAGTGATAATAATGTTCCAAATGGCATCTTAGGACTCAGCTGCCGCAACACTGCTTTTGTAATCAAATTACTAGAAAGGTCAAAGTCATTAACGTGTGCTTTAGGAAGAGGGAAAATACCAGGCAAAACCTGTAAGCTTCCACTGCTGAAATAAGTCCCCTGATCTAGCAGATACTTTTTCTTTCACTGTAGGCAGAAGGGTGTCCTCTCACCAAGGGAATAGAGAAGGAAGGAGGTCATTCTGCTTGGAGTTCTTTCAAAAATGTGCAAGGAGGTGGAGACTCTTGTGACTTTTTCATAATTTAAAAGGCACTAAACTGTATTAGAGGGAATGAATGAATAGATTATGTTTCTCTTACCTGACACACCCCTAACCTGTGCACTCTGTAGGGCCTCTTTGGCACTGTTTGGCATGGTTGTTCCAATGTTTAAAATGTATATACTTATTATTGATCCTACATTCAGCAGGAGAAGATTACTGTGGAGTTGGTGCTACGGCCAAAGGACAAGACCTAAGAAGAGAATTTTACTCATGCCTCCATTACATGTGTTGGGACATAAGCATAATAATTATTACACATAATAATGATTACACATTCTTCAACAAGAAGCGTTAAAAAACAAGAGAAAAAAAAATAGAAGACAAAGGCCTCCACAATGTTTGAGCTACAGCTTTGTCTTTCTTGTTTATCAGACACTTCTGTGAGGCCATCTCAAGACACCTGATGGCTCAGCATTGCATTAATCATTAATCATCAAGGTAGCTGTCAGTTTAGGGCAATGTATTTTCCTTTTGAAAGCATTTAAAGAAAAGTTAAAGCATCTGTTGAGAAACAGTGTAGAATCCCTAATGGAGGCTTATTTTGGATGCATCATGGAAACTTTGCCTCTTCAAGCTAGCCCTCACTAATTAAAAACCAATCTTACATTCTCCAAAACATGGCTAACACAGCACTGAACACAAGGAGGACAGTGTGCTTGGTCTGTGCTCTCTGCTTTAAATTTTAGAGTTTGTGAAGACAAACAGTGTACATACAGGCCTCTCTCTCACTGATGCTTTCAACCATCTCTTCCCATGCAAGTTAGCTGCCTCTACATTCCATACCCCATTGGTGCTTTCATATTTTCCTGCATACCCCAGATAGATAATAGGATTCACTTTGATGTGACAGTGCTAGTGTCTCTAAAGTAATTTGGCCCATGAAAAATCATGTTTCTAATCCTTGAGAGTGTCATGTGTATTAGCTGCAGCCTTTCTGATATGAATTCTCCAGAGTGGATTCAATTTCACAAATGTCCTAGCAAGACAGACCATCCTAGGCTAGGAATTCATACCCTTCACAGCCTTCAATCTTCAGAGAGACAAGCAACCACTGCTTTCCCTATAGTACCCTCCTTTAAATGTATAAATAATTTTTCTTTCCTAGAGCAGGGAAGTTTGATTTGGGAATTTGGAGGTCAAATGCTTTAAACTTTGCCTTTCATATTTGCACATGTTTATGTACAACACTTCTTGTTCATATACAATTGTCACCTTCACCTGCATAAATAAGTTGAGCATTTCCACAGCATTTTTCTTCATCCATTTTCCCTTGATCCATAAAATCTTGTCACCCAAGTTTAATGAGCCTTTGAACTTGACTTACGTTGTTAGCCAGTGTGTTCAAAACTGTTAGTCTTCCAGTGCTTTCCCATAACTTCCCTTGAGCTTTGTATTCTTGGCCAGCTACCTACTCATGAATTCTACATTGGAACTGACTCCTCACCAAGACAGTACTTACCAGGCTTAAATCCACCTCAGTGCAGCCTGACAAACAGGTGATATTTGTAGTATTTCCATGGAGACAAATTGACCAGGTTCCAGTTACCCAGAAGAGAACTGCTCTCTGGGTTGCTGCAGGGCTGAGAACTAGGGAGTTGCTCACAGACCTCCAGCCTCACCTGAATGAACACCAAAGACATGCTCCAGTACAGCTGGGTACACATATTTGTGTGCCCTAGCTGATTCTGTGCCAAGGTCATGAACAGCAAAAATGTATCTCTCATGCCTTTTCCTCTTCTGAGAGTTCACCTTTGCTGTAGGCTTTGCATGCTCCTTGTTTCAGTTGCAATATGATTATTCTTATTGTGGGCCACTGTTTTACAGTCTGACTTTTTTTTTCCTTTTATTACTGCTTTGCATTGCTGCATTGGTTAAAATACTGCTATTGCAATCGAGTATTTTGGTTAAGAGTGGAATAAATGCTTGAAGACAAGAATAATTATCCTAATTTACTCTATTAACCCTACACACAAAATTCAGACTCTTGCAAGCACCCCCACTGGAGAAAATATGCTAAAACCAGAAAATATTAGGGAAGATGTTGCTCTGTGCTCAGGAAAGACAATTCAGGAATGTTGAATAGAGGTCACATTTAGTTCACTTTTAATGTTTTGAAAAGGGAGACTCTTTTAAACTTTCAGAAGTGGGTACCTGCCCCAGGACAGTGCCTCCTTGACTCCCCTTTCTCCAATGGAGACCCCTCACTCTTTAGACCTGGACAGTTGTTTGGACCAGAGTGAAATAGCTGCAGTCATGACCTTGCTCTCACCTTTCCCCATTACCTTCAACTTCTTTGACAGTTAGTACTTTTGGGGAGAGTGGAAGGATTGTGTCTACCTGACGATGAGACCAGGACTTGTCTTTGTGCAGGAATATAGAAGATGTAGCAAAACCACAAATCTTCTGCTCCTGTTTTCTCTCCAGGGACTTTGGCATCCAGCATGTCCATGCAGAATTTCCTTAAGGAATTGAATGCACTCAGAAATGAAAGAACTGGCTTCAGGCCAACACTTGGTCCTTCAGGCAAACTCCTGAGATGCCCTATACGTGAAATGAATTGCAGACATTTGCCTCTGAGGGAATTAGAGTTAATAGCTTAATGTTCTCAAAGGAAAGGGAAAGAAAATGAAAAAAGAAGCCATGCAGGCATTTTGAACCTCCTTACTGCTGGGCTATGCGTTTCCTTCTTAAGGCAGTTTCAGGAAAGATGGTTGTTAGAGAGAGAGAGAGAGGGAGTAGGATTCCATTTTGTATGCAGATTTCAGTGCTGAATTGAAGGTCTTATGGTCTCATGATGCCAGGGCAACAGCAGCAGTGATCATCAGATGACCTTGAGATTTACCCAACCAGGGCAATACAGTTTCTTTAAATACTATGTTTCCCAGGATTGTGTTTTCAGCTGTACCAGAGACAATCCTAGTGAAGAATTAATTCAGCCAGGCATACCCTCCATTCCTTCTCACCCCTTCTCTCTCAGCACTGGCCCTCCCTTACTCTGGGTCATAAAAAAAGCCTCCGAGATTTCTCTTTTAGCACTGACCTTCTGAGCTATCTAATGATGAAGATCTGCAGAGGCTGCAACCAGACAGTGGAAAAAAAATCCCTTTTGCTAGCAGGGAAATGTGTGAGTAATATACACACTGTTGGATGGTGGCCAAATCACTCTAGTAAAGGCTGTTAGCTCCCCTTGCGAAGAAAATGATCAAATGAGAAAGAGGAGCTGCAGTTGGGTGTCAGAAATGCTGAGTCACAACGGGAGAGTGCCGCATCCGATGGAAATTTACCCAGGAGCCAGCGACCTTCACATGCTGGGGATGAGGACCGAGGACTTGTAGGGAAATCCTGCCCTCGCTCACACACTGCTGTACTACCTCCACGTCACCACCCAGGCAGAGCACACCCTGGAAAAGCAGACCAGAAGATGAGCTCCAAGACAGAGTGTACTGCTAGGACAGGCTCCATGGCATGAAAGAGGGTACTGCTCTCCATAGTGTGCAAGGATGTCTGGCCCCACAGCACTGCCCAGTCCTTGGGGATTACTTGACTCAGGTAATTGCTGCTCATCTGACTCGTCCCCTGCTGCTTTGGACACATAGACTTGAAATGAGACAGCTGGGTCCACCTGACCCATACCTGGGGCTACCACAACAGAAGACAGCAGGCAGCAAAGATGACTTCATAACTCCCTGCTTTTAGGGCTGTGCCTTGGGTCAAGGTAAAGCTTCCCCAGTGGCTGCTTCAGTGCATGTCCTGTAGCCATTTTCATATGATTTCAGGCCCATATTGGAAGCAGAATGCAGGAATACTCTGGCTTCACCCTTGTCAGAAGGTCTCAGGTTTGGGATACCATCAGAACATCTCATCCTCTCTCCCACATACCGGGCCATAATCAATGGCTTTGCCTGCAAGTTCTCAGCCTCTCCCTGAAAGACAGTGAGAAGTGGGGGAGGATGTGCAATAATACCAGAGGACAAAGGATACAAGACAGTAAGTAAGAGCTGTAGTTGAAAACAGGGGGCAACTACTCTCATCGAGCTCAAAGATGGAAAAAAAGGACAGACTAGCTGGTGCTGCAATGATGGGGATACTGGCTAGATGGTGCTAGCACATGCTCCTGTGCTTTTGTCATGAACTAGTATAACATTATTATTGCTTTTCCTTTAGACAGAGGTTTCATTTCCATTGCAAGAGCTGGGGAAACTCCTGTCTGTTGATGATACTGCTAATAGAGAACTGGTAGTCCCCAATGGAGATCTTGTACCTGTCAAAGATGAAGGGCTTTTGGAATATGAGAAAGATAATGCTCTCTTTGCAGCATTGGGGAATGATAAGCAGGTGTCTCAACCCAGTACTACCGTGCTGGCTAAACATGACACAAAACACGATATCTGCCTGACGTCATCCCTGAAATAGCCCCTTCTTGTGCTGTGCTGCAGAAACTCGTTCTTAATCCTCTGGACTGTACTGGATTAAGATCTGCTGGTTGTGCTAATAGAGCCGGCTCCAGTCACCAAGGCAACAGCAGGATCCTCAGCCCCCGCAAGGAGCGTATCCACGTGGTGAGGTGAAGATCCTGGCTCCAGCACACTCAGTCCTTCAATCCACACGCTTTTCATTTGTACGTTGTACTTTCCTTTGGCGCTGTGTCCTGCCTGGGGCAGAGCGTCTGTGCGGCTCTTCAGAAGATCCAGGACAAGGTAGGAGAGACCCTGTGCCTACTGTGTTGAAAACCAGTGGGCTTCTGGGACACCTACTGGTGGACTGGTGCCTGACACGCAAGGTCCTGAGAAATTCAGGCCTGCACAAACTCCAAACTACAGAGCTTGGAATAAATGTCTCCTAGTTCTCTTAGTGAATATCTGTGATGAACAACGAAGACTGAGGCTAGATCAGATCTTGAATATAGGTTCAGACCTAAAACAAACTCCCTATATGTTATGGATTACACAGAGCCCAGCCACCACTAGAGGGAACAGAAGCTCACAATGAATGAAGATTGCTCTCAAAATTAATGCAGTCAATGAGAAAATACTAGCAGACATTCTCCATTAGAACTGGAGATTAAATATAGACATCTCCTGATCTGGTAAGAGGAGGAAGTGGTGGCAACTGGAAATGGAGAACAAGTAAGGGTTTTGTATCTTTGCCTGTCCTCCAAGCCCCATTTCCAACTCCTGCAGGCAGAGGATTAAAAGTGGACACCTTACATCCAAGTCTCCTTGAAGCGGATGATATGAAATCAGGCAAAGCTAAGTCCAGGACAGCGTACATTCGGTGTTAAAAAAAAAAAAATATATATATATATATAAAACCTCTTCTGTGTGCATCCAAAGTAGCTTACAAGCATCCCAAAACCTCTCTTTACAATGGTATATGGTGCATGTGGAAGCAGAACCAGCTGGGTTAGCTGTCCTGGGCTTGCTCCTAGGTTCTCTGTGAACACATAGCTCTGCTCTGGGCTGCACTGTGGAGTCAGCTTTGTCATGCACAACAGTGGAAAAAGAAATAACCAATATGATCAGGTAGAAAGTGGAAGTAAAATTTTTTACCAAGAGGCTAGAAATAACCTCAGCTTCAGCAGCCAGATATCCAAAATAGAGACAAATGGGAATTAGCAATTGAGACTAAACAGTACAAATCCCTGCAAGACCTTGCCTGTCATCAGGGTTAGTAAGGAAAGGGTTTCACCCATCCCTGCTGCTGACTGCTCCTTCAGAGCTGTTCATGATACCATAAGTATCCTTTGGTATGTGCTGGGACAAGAGCTGGGTGCCTTGCTGGGTACTCTGATTCCAGGCACTTCACAGCAGCTCTCCTGCTGGCTGATGGTGCAGTGCAACCAGGAGCCAAAATGGATACAGGGCAGAGCAGTTCTCACATAGTAATTCTCCCTAAAGTTTGAGGTCAGCTGAACAGTAATGTGGGGAGGAATTGCAGTCTTACTGTCCCTTGTGTCAGTCATTTTAGTTTATATTTGAGTCTTCTTTTTCCTAGCTCATGGATTTATATGCCTTCATCCTCTGTTTTACTATGCCAGGTGCACTGGCTTCCAAAGACTTGCTGCTGATTTCACACGGCTACAATCAAGAGGAAAAGAAGGTCTCCACATTATTATTCCCAGAAATGAATCCCGATGGTCTCTTGATGTGTAAAGCAGCTACAGGGAAATTTGTAGTAGAAACAGTCCCATTACTGCCTTTTGTCCATGTGGCTTATCTTGATCCTGTTAACTGCAACTAATACGTTACCTAAGAAATACACTTTCCTATCTTTAGGCCAAAACTGTTTGGTCCTGCCTCCTTCTTATGCACAAGTTTTCCTCTAATTCCTATTGATGCTACCCTGCCTGGCACAGACTGAACAATTTCCCCTCATTCCCACAAGCAAATCCCATGCAACCCTGTGCAGCAGGTATCAAGAACCTGCTGGTCACGCTGCAGTGAGAAACTCAGTCCAGATGTCCTCAGCTGAGCAGTAGCCATAGCACAGCTCTAAAGCTAGCTCGTGTATTTTCTGGCCTCCCTTTTCCCCTGGAGGAAGAGGAAAACCTTGGTTTAAATATCGCTACATTCTCCATGTCTGCCTGGCACAGAAATCAATAGAAGGGCATGAAATGTAGTCCAGACCCCCTCATGGAACTTTTCAGATGGGAAGTTGCCTTTACTTTTCCCTCCCACCCTCAGGGCTAGTCCAGCCACCCCCATTGTCTGCCAAGTACAGCAGCAAAATTCTTACCCAGCCACAAGAATTTCACCCACAGAGTGGCTTAGTGTGCACATGCACAAGTGTTACTGATGCACTAACAGCCTGTCTTCCTCCATCCTCATCTTCAAATGTCAGTCTCATAGAGGTTCTGTGGCTGACTCAGTCCAAGCACAAACTCTGGCCTGCCCATGACCTGCATGTCTGAGCAATCCTTCTCAGCCAACTTTATTTCAGATCTTGGCTGTGGGCAGAAATTATGTGTCTGGGAATAAACCTCAACTCCTTTGTGATTGACAAGGAGGCCTCTAGGTATCCTTTAACCTAATGTTACTGCTGAAATATGCTGATGCCACAAAACACAGCAGTAGGAACAACTCTGAGATCAGGGAAATGTCAGCCTGCAGTTTCAGATCTTCTATAGAGGCACAATCATCATATGCCTCTGTCTGGATCCCAGTTTAGGCTTGGAATATGAACCATGAAACACCAGCAGGGTAGTTAAATCCCAGACCAGGAATTGGGATTCTCCCTAATCTTTTCAGACAGATGTTTCAGGATTTTTCCATGAGACCCTACATTTCCCAAAAAAGAGCATTATGGCCTCATCCTATAGAGCCATAAATTCTCTTATCAAATGTTCAGTTCTTGACTTGATCACCATGGGAAACCTATTTCTAAAACAAAAGGTGTTTTCACAGCACACAAGGCTAAGAAATGAGATTCTTCTGTACAGCAATTACTAGCAGCTTAGAAAAATCTGGCCTGTCCAGAATTCTGTCATTTCGAGAAGGTTAGGTTTTGTAATACTTTGCACCCTCAGATATCACTGGGAGCTTTGCTCTTTATTTCTGTGGGGACAGGGTTTATTTTAAGGACATTTCATCTTATCAA
This sequence comes from Cinclus cinclus, assembly GCF_963662255.1. Lineage (NCBI taxonomy): Eukaryota > Metazoa > Chordata > Aves > Passeriformes > Cinclidae > Cinclus > Cinclus cinclus. The sequence goes on along the minus strand of NC_085047.1, from coordinate 21,533,529 downwards.
AAACCAAAAACACTCTGTGCACATGGGCATAACCTAGCCACTCAGGGAAATGCTGTCTCTGTAGGACAGCAATGGGCTGACAAGACATCCACATGGATATAAAAATCACCATGTCAAGGCCTTATTTTTTCTGAAAACTTTTGCCTCCAAGTCCTATGCAAATTAAGCAGTTCACCTTCACTTCCCCCTGGTGGAAAATAGGCAGAATCAAGAGAGGACTTAAAAAAATGACGAAGTGTGTAATTCTGTAGAGCAATTAGGGCCCCAGCATGGGACAGGAGCTGTGCACTCACCACTCTTGCCTGTGTTCATATTTAACTTGAGAAGTTTGACATTGCTCAACTAAAAAAAAATGGTCTAAGCATTTGAATGAAGCAAAGGCCCAACAAAAAATGAACTGTCTCACAAATCAGCTCTGCAGCTCTTAAGCCAACCCTCTCTCCCTGCAGCCAGTCTGATACCAAGATATTGCCATGCCTTTGGCAGGAAGTAACACCTGATGAAAGGAAAAGTGAAACTGTGAAGCCATATATTACCTTAGCACAGCCACACTTATGCAGATAAGTGCTGGGGAGGTGGGGAGTCCATGCTTGAGATATGGATAGAAACTTGCCATATGCCCAAGGGCCTCACAATAAAATCATGCACTTTAATATCTGCACTGCACATACTCCCTGACAGTCTCTAATTTTGAAGGGATACGTAAATAGGGAGTGCAATATATAAATACATACATTATTTTACTAAATAAAAAAACCTTTCTCACAGCTGTTACTTTATGAGCATATCTTTACCTACAACGAGGTAAGAGTGTGGTGGCTGTCTGTTTGAAAACTCCAGTAAGAAGTGCTTCTGTCAGACAGCTTTCTTCTCCTTGATGTTATGAAACCAAGGCGGCTGTGGGCTGCAATGTGATGGTCAGTGAATCTCAACAAGCCATGAGATGGTTCAAGCAGTTCAGACTGGTATTAGGCATTAAGAAACATCAGTTTAAAATACAGAAAAAGAGGATATCAGAGAGCAGCAAAAGAGGATTCTTCTGCAAAGCTCCAGTGAGATACAGAATATGTCACACCTTTCATGGTAAACTACTTTCCCTTCCTATTCTTGTCAAACCCTGTCCCCTCTCGAAAAGACTTCTCTTTGCAAACAAACAACAGGGGTGAGGTTTACACAAGGGAAATTCTTGAGCATGAAATTCAGAATACAAAACACATCAGCTTGAAAAGTCCAGCAATCCATTATCATAAACTTACATGAGCCACATTTTCCATGTTTCTAAAACACAACTGAAGTAGCTAACATCTCTTATGTGGCAGGAATCCAGAGAAAGAGACAAGCCAAAGCAAGACTGGGCAGTCCTCCAGCAGAATGGGTTAGCTTCAAAAGCTGAAGTGCACTTAAAACTTTAAGGGGGAACAAGAGGCCAGCTTTAGGCGCTGTTTTGTCAACCATACATGGATTTCCATCTGATGAGAAGTTCCTCTCATCAGATTGATACTCCACCATTACGCTATAGTTTCTCACATAGGAATGATGCCATTTAAGCAACAGGAGCAAGTTTCATCATTCCATCAAAGAGCATGACTGACACTTGCTATTTCCAGTATACTCTCTGCTCCACACACAGGGTAAATTTCCCACCAGTAAAGTATCTACTATTTACTTAGCAGGAGTCCAGGGCAGAAAGAAGAGAGGATTGCTTCTACAAACGAAGACTGCTTGGGAAATTCTGAGTAAGACAGAATGTTACTAGCATCTAGCAATAAGTGGCACAGACAATCTCTACTCTTGTGGAAAGTAGCTCAGTAGGGAGTTAATTTCTTGTCCTGCCTGAAAACTATAATTTCCACCAGTATCAGACCATCTTATATGAGGCTGCTGATCCACTTGGAATTGGCTAAATGCCTTGAGACTCTCCCAGCCATGTTGTTACTCCAGTCACTGATGATTTTCTTGGGTAGAGCTGTAAAGGCAGATCAACTAGCAGCCATCTTATCAGTATGGGGTTACTTTTTCTTATTGCTGTTTTGTCATGCCCAGTTCATACAGATAACTGGTGGCAGATATAAAACAAGTGAGAAGAAAAAAAATCTTTAAAATAAAGGCTTCTTTTCCTCTGAGCACACTCAGACAAAAGACAGGGTTTCAGAGGTCTTGTGGTGCTTTTAGGAGAGAAACAGAGAGAGACAAGTCATATTAGGTAAGTTTTGTAAAGCCAAGTAATCCCAGCTTTAGTGATCTGTAGTGTGTATGTTATATTGAGCAGGATAAAGGGGAAAGGGGCTGCAAGCCTGCTTATATCAAGCAAGTGAAGATGGAAGAGCTATTCACAACACAAAAACATGGTTGTGTCACTTAACCTTGCTCTGCTGACAGCCTCAGTGAAGGAAGCAAGAATTGATTATATTTGGAGACTGAACTCCTACATCCAGGAAAAAAAAAATTGTTGTTCTCTTACTAAAATTGGTAGACAGCTTCCCTGGTATCCTCACATTGGCAAAAAGCCCCCCCTCCTCCTTAGCAGCTGCCCCTTGTTTCAGTGTATTAAAAACAAGATAACAAATCTCTCCAGAAAAGACACTTACACAGTGTCTAAAATACAAAGAGTGCCCACATCAATACCAATCAGAATTTTGAATTGGCTATTCTTACCTCACAGAGTACATTGCCCAGAAGTTTTTAAAATAACCATGTGCAGAATTTATGCTATTATTTTTAAAAAGAGGAAAAAATAAATACCAACCAGAAAACCTCACTCAAACCCTAAACATGTCCCTTTAACCAGCTGTTGTATACACAGATGATTGTCATTTTTTGGGGTGCACTGTAGGACAAACACTGAAGATTTCATCCAGGAAGAATCTTGTGACTTTTTCAATGTGAGTATACTGAAAGAAGAAATTGTATTAGGAATCTTGTTTGAAATAGAGGCTGAGAAAAGATGGGCTGCATCCTACATACTACTGCACATACTCATACACAAGATACTGAGTCCAGAAAATCCCATGGTAAACTCTTCTGGAGTCTGTACGCAAGTCTGTACACATTTCAGAATGACCTGTTTATAAAACAAAATACTAAAGGCCCATAACAAAATTAAAAGCCAGCACTATAATGGGCCACAGGAAAAAACAAAACAACAAAAACAAACAAACAAACCATACACACATACACACACACACAAAAAAAAAAAAAACACGTGAGAAAGGAGAATTACTGGCATTGTCCAAGGTCCCTGAAATAGCTGTGAGTTTGCTATGGAATTTCCTAGTTGTTAGCATGTGAAAGAGAAGCAGGACTGGCAGTGAGTGAGTCTGCATGGCATACTGAATTGTTGGGGTATCAGATCCAAATTCAGAAATATGGAAGACGAACAACCCCACTTTCAGGGTTAAGACCTGCTGAAAGAAAGGAGAAGACATTGGCAAAATGGTAGCAGAAAAGGAAGACAGGAGGGAGAGAAGGCACAGAGAATGGGAATGTCTAAAAACGGGGAAAGAAATGGTGGTGAACTGCTGAGATTTTTCAAAATGCCAGTTTTGTTATAAACTCAGTGCATGACCTTGATGACAGGTAAACCTTACCATGCTTTTCCTCAGATTCCCATGTCTGCAAAACAGATACAATATTTCTGTACCTCAAGATTCCTACATGGAAAGTGCCAGAAAGCTATTGAATATACAGTGTAAAAAAAGTATCAATTAGACATAAAAGGAAAAAGCCAACTCAAAAAATAATCACTGATAGCTGGGGGAAATTGTCATCTTGGGTGCCATAAAGAGCCATGCCATTTATACTCTTAAAAGGAGTCATGGCTGAGAAAAGCAGCACTCTCTTCCCATTACCCCTGAGGTCCCAGCAGACCTTCCTACTGAAAGAACAGGCACTGTAAACAAGAAAATGCTGATGTGATTGTGAGAGTGACTGATGAAGAAAGATCAGGATCTTATTGTGTTTAGCACTGTGAACACCTAATAATCCTTACTTGAGAGCCTCACATTTAGACTGCAAGCAAGAGACAATAAAGGATAGAGTAAGCTGGTAAGAAATGCATATACAGCAATGAAATTGCTTTTTCTGGTTGGGTTTCATCTTGGTGAAAAGATCCCATCATCCTGGCCTCATGTTTATAGGAGTCTGGATCTGTGTATTGTGGATGAAAGCAGCCAGCAGTTCTCTGGTGTGGAGGGCAGAGGTGGTATTAGGGACTTTGTTGAGCAGTAACTATATGCAAATTATTACCTCTGCAGTGGATGACAACAAAGAAGGAATTTTTGCAATATCCTTTCCAGGATTTTGCTGTTCCTCAGAGACTCTTTTGAGTAAGTGAAGGGCACTTACGAGGTACATAATTTCATTATTTCTGCAGCTTGGGCACTCTTGACTGCAGTGCTGCAGGGATCTTAGCATGCATCTTGGGATTTTTTCCAGTCAGCTCACTGGAGAACTGAAAAGAAGCAATGAAGCCAATGCAGCAAAAATGCTGATTGTAGTACAGTCTGGGAGAAATTATTTTTGTATTCAGCTCACAGCAAAGCCTGTTACAACATCATAAATCCTCTGTAACAGCAAGAGAGGGACAAGGGAGAGAAGCCTGCTGTCTCTGCTTTTCCTGAACAGTCTATTCTCAGCAACATGCGTCATGCTGTCCTTCATCACTCTTCACTTCTGCACAGTTCAGGAAGATTCTGACATCTGGGTCTGCAGTGTTATATGTCAGAAATGGCCTTTTCCACCACAATCCAAAGATCACAAAAGCCAGAGAGTTTCTTGCTGTCAAACCACGTTTTTGCTCTGAATAAACTTGACAGAATAAATAGAGTCCCCATAGTGCCAATATTAAAAACAATTTTCACAGTACAACAGCACTTTAAATGGGGAAAATTCTTGCAAGGCTTTTGGAAGAAATAAAAGCAGATTTAAATGTCAAATTCATTTAATGTCAGGAAATAATATATCGAGAGAGACTGGTCCATAGCAGTTATTATAACCACAAGCTAAGAAATGTTTTTTTGTTTTCTCCTGAATAGTTGGTAGTTTTTTCCTCCATCTTCTTCCACAATAGCACAAGACTGTGAGTTTACCTGCGAAAAGACAGAGAGCAAGAAGAAAGCAACAATAGTTAATAGCTGGAGAACATGGGTTATTTGCTTCAGATTGCAAGAGACAGCAATTGTCAAATCCATAATGAGACAGTAGCTTAACAACTGAGTTTACAGTATCAGGCCAGAAATACAAAAAAAAATAGCAGAAGGCCCAACAGGAATATGAAGAGACAATGTAATTTTTTTTAAGGATTCAGAACAGCAGAGTGGCAGAGCTATCTTGAGGTATGACTAAACCTAGTGTGACAAGATTTATTAATCCAGGATCCCAGGATTTACTAAACCAGCAACTCCTGCTGAACTGTTGATATTCTGAAGCTGAGGTTTAAGTATAAACTAATATTGTTGGAAGGATGATATAAAAAGGGTTTTGAGCAATTAGCACAGTTATTTTACTGGGTACAAGGTTGCCATCTGGAGAGCTGCAGAATTACTGGGTTAGGGGCAATGATAGTTTCACAGGCAATTAGTCTAACCCACTGCTGACATAAAAGAACACTGGTGCACTCCTTTTAATTGCTGGGTTTTGGATTCATCATAAAAATAACAAGGTTAGAGCTGGCAAATATGTCTAATATAGGCTGGAAAACAGTCTGACTTTCACTGCATGTGTGGCATGCATCTTCATCCATGTTACTAAGCATTCTAATGGCACAGAAACAGAACATGCCTCCTAAAGTGAAAAATATACCCTTTTCAATATCATGCTTTGAAGGGTACAGTGATAAAGAGAGCTACGGAGCAAGGAGTGCTCAAGTAATAGAGTAACAGCAGCTTTGATTCTTTTGATACCAAGTTCTTCTGGTCACAAAGATATTGCATTACATACATACAATTGTATAACTCATGCTTTCTGTTTGCAGGTGGAAAAATGACAGGCTGTGCATTCTCCATCCTTGGAGACTGGATAAAGCTGTGAGCAGTCTGGTCAGATCTCAGCCAACCCTGATGTGAACAAGAGGTTGATCCAGAAACCTCCGGAGGTGTCTTCCAAACCTGAACTATGCTGTGCCCATTGCAACATCAGGATGCTGTGGTCTTGCTGTCCATGCTTAGCAGAACAGCAACTCCTGGCCTTTATTTCCTGGCCAGAGCCAAGTATTTGGTCTCTGCTGAAGAAAACTCTTCCATTTGTCATGCCTCACCAGAAAGAGTTGCTGGGTATGGCTACAGAAGCTGCTCAATCCCATAGCGCAAGACTTATACACAGGAATTTCCAGTTAGCTTAAATCGTGAGCTCCTAAACCAATGAGTGCTGACACTTTGCATTGTGTTGTGTGGCCATAAAATGTAGCTGGGCATTTAAGTAATGAGCAGAAATTAGTCTTACTCTTGTCATATTCCCTCAAAGACAATAATTAAGTACAAGACAGACTATTCCCTAGTGCCTGTCATGTCTCACCCTATGAATAACCCAAACATACAACTTTGCTTCCAGAGACTTTTTAGAGTTCTGCTGATTCTTTTTTGTTCTTTCTTTGTCTATCTAACCATTTACCGGCAAGTATTTTTTCTTCATATATGCATATAAACCACATAATAAACACCAAGGTTATGCACTCTCAAGGCTACTTTTCCACACAAGCTTTTCTTATGCTGAGCAGTGGTTGTAAATGTAATAAAGCTGAGAAGAGACGCAGGGAGCATGCTTCCCTATGAAGTTGTTGGAGGTCTCAGTGCAATAAAATAACATGGAATGTAGCACAAAGAAAAGGATACATTATTCTGTGGATGGAGTTGACGTGGGAATTTGAGGTGATTAGAAAAGCTTAAGGCAGTAATAGCTATACGGGCACTTTCCTGCTTCTCGGTGAGCACAGTTACAGCTGGTATCGAGTGCAGTGTCTGGCACACTGTCAAAATACAAGAGTGCTCATACAAACATGGCCTGCCATGTGGGTTGGCATAAGGCTCAGTCAAGATTGTGGTGCAAAGGTAAATATGTTTGAAGGCTGAGAGCAGGCTCAGAAACTTCATGGCTCAAGCATATAAAGACTAGATAGCAAAATCATGTTTCAGGGGCTCTCATTTACACTTCCTGTGATGATGAGCAGAAACTGTTCTGGCCCAGCCTCCCAGGGAGGTTAAAATAAGGGTAGACAATTTGTAGCAATAGTGGTCTTTGTAACTGCTTGCAAGGACACAGGGATGGAGAAAGGTTACACCCTGGATCAGAAATGATTATGGCAGTGCCGAACTGCTGTGGAAAAAAGGGCATCACCTTATCCTTAAGGACTAGGGGGACCAGCTTTTGTGAATGTCAGAGGAAGAAAAGCTGTGCCTTGACAGAATGGTGCAGAATGGGTTCAGCAAATACCTTTTTGGTTATATGCAAACTTTATCAGAATGGTATATGAGACAGAGCCGTGCCAAACCTGCCTGCCACACCCACTGAAATAGTTCATCTCCCAGTTGAACTGCAGGACTAGCAGGACCTTCATTACCTGACTGTGTTCTATTTGTTTGAACAGATAGAATGACCACAGCGGCTGGGTGTCAGATATTGTCGCACTCTCCATATCTCAATTTTTTGTCTGCAACACCAGATATTTCCCAGGGGAAGGCAGCCTTCCAGTGAGCTGTCAGTGCTGTCACCTCTGTACAGCAGCAGAGCAGGAGTTGCACCTAATTACCTGAACAAAGTAATAACAAGGATGACTTACAGCCACCCCCTGCTTAAAAGACAATGGAGCAAGATCTGTAAATGACAGGTAAAGAGGGACTTGGCAACAGCAGCTGTCAATCACTTGGAGAAATTTTATGAGAAAGGCGAGGAACCTGTAGCATGAGAAGGCAGATCTGACCTAGCTTTTGTACACCTGGCTGAGACACCCACAGCAACAAAGACAGGGAATCTTAGCACACAAATGGCCACACAAACGGGCAGGGACCCCGGTGGCTGTCTGCTCTGCAGCGCTGGCACAAGGGCATAAGTCCCAGAAGGAGGGGGAGAACAGAGACAGAGCAGCAGGGTCTTTTCTGAGGCTGAGCAGATAGACCTCAGTTGTCACAACAACAGAAAACCGAAATTATCATCCACCCACAGACTCTGGGACTGTGGCTTGAGCACCCTCATTAGCAGCTTCAGTTCTCCTAGGCAACAAAGAAGGGTGGCGGCATGTAGCAAGGAAGGAGGGTGAAGCAGCCTGGAAGCTGGGAGGACACGAGGACAACAAGGCAGGGTGAGCCAAGGAGCTGGATACCACCGCAGGACCATGCTATTATCTCAGTGCAAATACCAAGAAGCTACTTCTGGAGCAGGACAATGTGTCCTGTAATGACAGGGTTAATTTTAAATTGGCAGAGAGTTTCTGGGACTTTTTCACTTCCCCTGGCAAATCTCTGGGGCTGGCAGTTGCTAATTACAATAATATGAGGTGACAGTCACGTGAGGAGTGATGGATGGCTGAGCAGGGTTGAAAATCCAGAATGTCAGATTACAATGAATTATAGATGCAGGGTGCAGAAGCCCCTTCCCCAGATCTTCTCTTCCCTTCTCCCCACTTCTTCCCCCCACCATCTGCAGCATCTCAAAAGCAAAACTGTAAAGAGAAATCATTCTCATAATTAGAATGCAAAGTGGATGGAGGGCACCAGGAGCTGAGTTTCAATGTCCCTCCAGCTATCCAAATTCACAAAGCACATGGCCAAAAGGCACCAAATAAGCATCTCATTTCATTTCCCACATAACATGAGCTGCCAGACAGCACCTGACTTTAGTGACTGTTAAAGCAAAATCATTACAAACTCTTAAAATTTTATTTTGACACAAAGAAGCCTACACAAAGAAAGCACAGAACTGGAATAAAACACTGAGTTTTCCTACTGAGTGTTCCTACTCAGCATTCACTTGCATGGGCCTGAAAGGTCATGCAGAGATAGGGTCCTTTTCATGTAAATCTGAGATACCTCTAAGTCACACTGTCAGTTCTTTTCCCCCTTATCTAGCTCAGAAAAAAAAAAAAAAACAAAAAAAACCCAGCTGGCTTTGGTTCAGCCCATTCCCACGACCAGCAAGTGAATTAAATCTACTGCCATTCTCACATAAAAGATCAGTTCAGCCCTGACCTCAGACTTACCCCATGGGTCTGTGCAGTTATTATGAGTGATTAGTTCAGATGATCCCCTCCAGCATTTCACGGTGGAGCTATGAACTGGTGGTCACAGACTGCTGGAGAAAGCCATGTGAGAATTTTCTAATGATACCAAAACTCTCTGAAGGTGAAACCCACTCCCCATCCACAACGGATGGTTTCCATGAACAGCATCACTGCTGACTGATCTCTTAACACTGCTCAGTCAAACACTTACATTCACACCCTCAGAAAATGTCCCACTTATTTAGCCCCAGGTCAGCAGCCCGAGGATTTTGAAAATGCTACATCTGTCTGCTGTTGCCATTTCTAAAAGGTGTCCCATGGTTTACACTGAAATAAAAGTAACCAAGCCTTTTATGGAAACAAGCTTTGTCTTGGACTTCCAAAATTCAAAAAATGGGGCTGAGGCCTCAGTTCTCAGATTATGAAGAGTAGCTCAATAATACTTTGGTTGTTTTTTGTAACTTCTACTTTTAAACATAACATTTTCCTGACCCATTTTATCTCAACAGACTTTCTCAATGCTTCAAGAATCACCTGAAGCTACGCATATTGAGGCCCAAACTTAAAACAACTTGAAAAACTGAAAGGGTAATTTATCATATACAAAATTCCTTCTGTATTTCGTTTAGCAGCAATTGCCTCAAATGGCTAATGAGACCACTGGAGAAAAGGTCTCTTCCTGGAGGAGTCATAAAGTTTTAGAACATTTCTGTTTCTGCTGATTTGGTGATGACTGCTCTTCAAGAAAGATCTCCAGGTATATCAGGCAGGAACCAACAACAGCACAAAGATAGCTGAGTTTGAATTTAGCTCAAAGACTAAATATAACTATTGTGTTATTATTTAATGTAAACGTTTGTACTAAAGCCCACATACACGTACATGGACAAAAAGGATGAGTGATGAAAAAGGGTCATGGCAAAATGTTGCCTGCAAATCTGTGATGAGGTTCAACGTTGACTCAGGCTGAAGCACCTGGCTCTCTCCTGAATCAATGCCCCCTGAATTTCCTGTATCCTCAAGGCTTTTTAAATTTCTTTTGGCAGCTTCATCTTCAGACATTGTACCATGACTGTCTAGGCTTAATACAGGATTGGAGTAAATATTTTGTATGGATTTCAAGCTTATATGCTAAAAGGGATAGTGGTAACACAACTACAGAAATAAGAACAGACTTTGTTACCAAAAAGTACTAGGAAAAAGCACCTTGCTTTTAGCAGTAATGTGATTGGAAAAGTACCATGCCCTGTCCTGATATGTGAAACTGTAATGGCAAACAGTTCTCAACTTGGCTTTTCCTTATTGTAAGGATCCTGGAAGGGTCACTGTAATCACAGTTTCAGGGATTGAATTTTTTAACACAAATGTTAAGTGTTACTACAGCAGGGCAACTTGTACAGTATGTGTAGCAGGCTGAGGAGGAGCAATTATACTTCTGCTCAGATGAAAGCCTGAATTTGATTAGGATTAAACCATAGAGGAGGCTGTTTAATTTTAGTGGGTCTGAACAACAACAAGGAAAAAAGCATCCTTTTCTGTTCATAAATTGTGCATGTCTTCTAGGAATACGTACATAATAGTCAAGTTACCAACTTCATCATATTTGCCCATATTTGAAGAATGGCTGTATCAGAACTGGCTAAATATCCCTTACTAAATCTATTTGATATTACTTCTGTGGAGAGACCTGTAATGAAGGCAATTGGTTCTTGGGTCATTTAACACCAGAATATTCTGAGTAGCCTTTCTAGGACGTTTGTACAAACCCTGCTGTTGAAAAGGATGTCTTCCCTTGCACAACTCAGCTCTTTTCCAATGTCCAGCTTTTCCCTACTCAAAGCTTTATGTGGGATGGGGAAGGTTTGTCACAAAAGTTTGTGACTATTGCTTTTGAGGAGCTTTTGGGGATTATCTGATCTAGCAATGATGTTTAAGCTATAACAGTTATTTGCTGATTACCTGAAAATTGAGTTTTCAAAATAATAGATCTCAGACTCACAGAAGGAAAAGAGTTATCACGGATCTAGATGATTTCACAAACCAAAAAAATTTGTTTCAGTTGTTTCTTAACTGGTGGTTTGTTTTTTTTTTTTACCCTTTCCTCAGAGACTTTGTGACTTAAGTTTTGCTTTTCCAGTTTGCTTCTATTACTTAATCTGTAATTTAATACTACACATGCAGGAAGGAAGCTATTACAAAAGCAATTAGAAGGCTTGTGTTAACTCAGAAAAATAGCACTGCAGTGAGTGCTATTTTTCCTCCATAGCAATATTCCAGGTGGTATCACATCAGAATTTTCTTCTGCTCCTTCCAAGGAGAAAACAGCTCTGCAATATCCTCCAGTATCAGAGTATCCTAAGCAGTAACTTCCCTTTTACACAAAAAGAGCTACACAAAGTAAAAGCTTAACTGGAATCTCTATAGGGAAGTAGTAGGAAGAAAAGATTGGGAAAATGTGTACTTTCCCAGGACTGGAGTAGGATTTTAAATTCCAGTCTAGATGTGGAAGCCTAAAATCTCTCTCTAGCCCTGAGGTACTGGTGGACATTGGGCAGATCACTGGACCCACTGTGGAAAGGATTTTATCCTTGCCTGTTTTTCAAAAAGGTGGTTCAAAAGGCTTAATCAAAATACTTGGAGAACATCAAGTGAATGGAGCTACACAAAATATCATTAATAGCAGGAAAACCTGACAAATGAACTCCAACCTTCACCATACACATTATTCTGAAAGAAGATAATATCTCTGAGCTAAAACCTTGAGTAGGATATATCTTTACTTCTTATGAAGCAGTCTTTCAGCAACTTTGTCCCCCACAGTCCCAAGCTCTCTGTAATTTCATTTCAAAAACATAATAAAAGCAACCCAAATCCACAAACTTTTATGATAACTGACAATGCAGGAAACTTACACATATATATACATATGCATACAAGCCATGCTGCAAAGATGACAGGAAAGGTAATCTGTAATTTAATTCAATTTACAGTTCCCAGATCATGCAGCCTCCATGACTCATCCAAGCCGCTCTGCTTTATCAGAACTGCCAGCATCACACAGAGACAATGTGCAAAAAATATGGAAAATATATTCACAGTGTGTGACCTCAGTGATGATATGAGCTATCATGAAAAACACTTTCTTCTCCCAGTGAGATGCCACGATGCAGTTCATTAGCTTGGAAGCAGACATATATTGCTGTTGCAACTGGTACTGCTTTTGCCATACCTGTTTTGTATACAGAGGATTTCAGGGCTCAGTATTACACACTCAGCCTCCTTCACCAACCCAAAACGTAAAGTTTCACTTCTGGCCATAGTCCTGAGTAATAGGAGATGGAATCTCTCCTGTGCATCTAAATGGTGAAATGCTGTGAGATAATACCCTCATATGCTCCTTCTGCCCTCAAAGTGGAGTAAAAACTGGCTGCCCATGAGCCGGTCCTTTGCAGACACAGGAAATCAAGCAGCACAGATACTCTAATAAAGCACATGATACTCCAAAAACACATGATACTACTTCCATGCAATTCCATTTTGTAGACACAGATCTAGTTGTACCTGTCACTGAACAACTCTGAACCCTCACTTTTCTCACTGCAGCTCTAGCATCTTTGTGTTTGCAAATAATGAATAAAGCTTTCCCATTCTTTCTCCTATTTTAGTATAGAGCTTGGGCTAGCTACCATTATTCATTCACATCATGCTTCTGCATCTGTGATTTTAGTTCAAGGCCCTGAAATCTTTCTGCATTTCATGTCTCTATGATTGCATGGCAAGAGAAGACTGCAGCATTTTTTTCTAATGGCTCCAAAGCACTAGTAACACCTGGATCACTAAGTAATGGTGCATTTACTACCTTCAGCAGGAGAGAAACACAGAACAATTCAAGTTGGAAAGAACATTCCTCTTTAGCCCAAACTGTGCTGAACGTTGAGCTAACTCCGAAGTTAGGCCAGGGAGGCAGGGTATCAAGAATAACCACTTTTATCTGTCAACACTGAGCAGGACTGAAATTAAATTGTTTGCTTGTATTAAATGCTACATTTCTAAGTGCTGATGAGGAAGAAAATTAAATTAATGAAATACACATTCCACAGCAAGGAATTGATAATGAAAGATTGATCTTAGCACCTCATATTTACTACTTCATTGACACTTTCTGCTTTTCCAAAGATCGGATATGCAAGGCTTGTAGCTGGTGTTTTTAAAGTCAAATTAAAGGGTAGGTAATTTCAGAGAGGGAGTGATTTTTAAATGTTAGGGTTTTCTTGCAGTGCAAACTGTAGCAGAAGACAAACAAAGACACCAAGCTGCAGTTAAATTTGCAGCTCTTCAAAAGCCACTGGCTTTTGGACTGTTATGCTTGATTCAGTGGTCAGAACAGAGTAAGACTGGACAGGACATGTCTAAAGTGCTACAACTGCTACAGGGAGTTGTTGTTCCACATCTGCTCTGTTCACTATCTTCCCTGCATGGTAGTGAAGCCCACTGCTTGGTCACAGTGCAGCATGGAAGTGCCACTCTATCCACTAACGGGGATCAGGCAGGGTAGACTGTATGTAAGAAGTGAAAACAGACACCTCAAAGCTTCACATGCATGTGAAAGGTAGGCAAAAGTCTGCCTACTCTCCATAAAGCCTTCGTTCCATCTTCTTCTCTCTTGCCTGTAATATTGTGGGTTATGTAAGAAATTTTTTACAAGGAATGGTATTTATAAAGGGTTATGTGAGGGTGAGGATCATATGTATATGATAATGTGGTTCTCCCTGCTCAAACTTCTTCCAGAATGCCATATACAGCAGTGTGCAGTACTGCTTGATGAGACTGTGTGTTTAAGGAAGAGGGAAAAAGAAGATACTATTGAGTTAGCTGAAAAACTCGTGTGAGATTATACAGCTCATGCAGTCTGGTGCTCATCCGATAACTACAGGGGTTAAATAAATTTCCGCTCCATAAATTTCCACTCTCTTTAGACACCGGGCACTCATGTCCCCCACTGTTATCTGGGATCTAGAGGAGGGCAGCTCCAAGAAATGGGTTTTTCTCTGCTGTCGCCATAGTCCTCTTCCCCAGGCATCTGGGGCTACTGCAGCTGGAAGTGAGGCACTAAGCCACACCAGCAGCTCTCACCTGCCTGGTGTATGTGGATCTGCACTGGCTATGAGCACACACAACTGAGAGGTTGCTGCACTGCTCTGGAAAAGAGCCAACCACCTACAGTTTTGTTCAACAAGGCTCTGCTATAAGAAAAGCTATTAGCTAAACGCACAAAAGCATCTGGCTTATAAGGCTGGAGGCAGTTTTGAGATCTGAGGTTTGTTAGTAAATGCGCCTGCTTCCTGGGATGCTTATGCTCCTGCAAAAAAATGACCAGGCAGGATGGGTTTGGAGATCCCTAGAGAGGAACAAGTCCAGTTACCATCACAGGTCTTTCTGTCAGTACCAGCAACAGAATAAAAGCTCATAAACGTTAATATTTTTTTTCTTCCCTTTTTTCTGTGCATGGTCCAAATGTGGAAGAGAGGTAGCAAAAAGATTTGAGAAGAAGCTTGCAGCAAGAAAGAGTCTCTGGATTTCACTAAAAGAGACAGGATCTGAATCTGGAGCTGTTCCAAGGGTCACATATTTTATTAGTAACACAGCAGAGGCAACATAGGCATATGTAGGTTGTTAGATTGACTTTGGACTGTTTTACTTATTAAAACATTAAAAGACCCAGAGTTTTCTATGGGTCAAGTACACAGTTAAGTAAAGCACACCATTCCAGACTTACCTGAAAGGAGTGGGTTCCTGATAAGGAAATTGCCTAAGGATGTTGCATATAAACACTTTCCGAGTGGCAAGTCAGATTTTGAATTTCCAGTACAGCAGTTCCTCAGCAGCAGCCTTGTGCTCCTAGTCCATGATAAAATCAAGGTAGCTTCAAGGTCCTTGCTCAAAGATTTTGGTAGGCTCTTGTCATGCATGTGGCTTTTCTCATTGTAACTTGCTTATGCACTTTATCCTCATATTGAAACATCTGCCAAGTCCACAGTTTCACAGAGCTAACAGTCATAGCAAAATTAGCTCTGCTTGGAGGAAGCCAATGCCATACTTTTCAGGGTGGGCTGTTTCCATGTGTCCTGGTTTGAAAGACAGGTGTTTGCTAAGGAAAGTAGAAGCTTTCCTTTGGACTGAAAAAAAATGTGATTCTTCTGATTATTATGATTTTGAAATTAAGGGAGCTCTCAGGCAAAGATATGGGGGTAGGAATAACAGTTCTTTACTAGTATATCTAACAAGACAAACAAGAACAACAACAGCTATGAAATTACCCACAAACAGAACAGTAACTCAGTCCCAGTGTTTTTTGGCTGCAGGCACCTTTTCCCTGAGCTGCAGTTCCCGGTGCTGGGGGCGGGCAGGTCCCGCAGAGCTGGATGGCAGGTGATGGCAGCGCTGTCCCAGGGGGAGAGAGAGATGGAGAGAGCCCTCCACTCACGGTGTCGGTCCTGATGCTCAGCAGAATGCTGGATGGCCGAGCCAGAGCCTTCTGCTTCCTCTTCTGGCTGTTTGAATCTCGAGGGGGTTTCCCTCCTCTCTCTCTCTGCGCCCCCCCCCCCGCTTGTCACCAGGGCCCAGTCAACAGGTATTTTAGCATGACAATGGGAAAAATTCCACAGAGGGAAAAAGGAGAGAACCAACCCCCAACACCATGACAATGGGAAAAATTCCACAGAGGGAAAAAGGAGAGAACCAACCCCCAACACCATGCCAAGACAGAGTTTCAATCATTTGAACTCCACCTTCCCTTCAACTAAAGCAACCCAAAATTTCTAAACGAATTTTTTTCAACAGGAGCAGTGAATCCCCTCACCTTGCCCAATTCCCTTCTTTCTCAGCATGGACAGACACAAACATTTAGGAAAAAGAGCATGGTGACACACACACAGAGGATCACATTTGATTGCATGTTACTAATGATGGAAACTGGCAACTTCAAATAGAGCTTTAATTTCAAATAAAGTCATTTTCAAACTTAACTGCTGTCTTGAGGATGAAAGTGGGATGCCTGTGACAGTTTTACTATGGCATGTAGCTTCCTGTGTACAGTAGCTCTGCAGAAAAGGATCACACATGGTTTGCAGTGATGAGAAGACCCTGCTCTTAGGGACTGCACTTGTACTTGCAGAATTCCAGCTCTTAGGGACTGCACTTGTACTTGCAGAATTCCACCTTAAAAGTAATTGGACATCTCTGCAGCTCATGGAAGGTTTGCTGAGAAATGACACACTGCACTTGGATCTGAAAACATAACATCTGGAAGCCAAATGTTAGAGGCAATATAAAAGGGCCAGCCCAACAAACCAGGGGGGCACTTCTAAGCCAGGAACATCTTCAGGATGGACATTTTCCTTCTCTGTGTCTTCCTGCCTCTGGTGACTTTGGCATGGGGCCAGTACAGTGACTATTACTACGGTCCCTATAATTATGGAGATAATGATGAATGGGTCAATGTGTACCGGCAAGGTTTCAACTTTCAGTGCCCGCATGGGCAGGTGATCGTGGCCGTCAGAAGTGTCTTCAGCAAGAAGGAAGGCTCTGATAGACTGTGGAACTATGCCTGCATGCCAGCATCCCAGAGCCTCGGTGAGCCGACAGAGTGCTGGTGGGAAGAGATCAACAGGGCAGGAACTGAATGGTAGGATAACCCCAACCATCCCTGGAGGGCACAGCCCTGGCAACCCCTGTGGAATGCAGGTGCTAATACAGTGGTCAGAGCAATGCAAATGCATATTAATGCCATGATAACCAGCTAGCTTTACTGGTTTCACTGTCATTAATCACGATGCATGGGAACTGATCAGCTTCACATTTGTCTTCTCTGTACCAATTTCTTGCTGGAGGGTGTCAGTGTCCTTTGGTCACTCACAGTCTTAGATGTGAAGTGGTTCAGTATTGCTATTGTTTCAGTGATAAGGAAGATGAGGCAAGCACCTACAGTGAGGAGAGCATTAAGTCCCTCTTGAAAAATCACATTGAATCAGTGACTGAACTGGGACACAAATTGCAAAACTCCTCACTCCATCCTCATGCTCTTATCACTAGAAAAAAATAATCTCTGTATTGCATTGGCTCTTTGCTTTGTGCTTTTATTGCTAAACTCTTCGGCTTAGGGACAGACAAATGCTGTTTTCTAGTTGAGCTGTTATTACATGAGACAAAAATCCACGCTAACAAGAGATGATGGTGGCATATATTTCTGCATGGTGGTAGCAGAAGATCATGTTAATTCCCTAATATCAGTTTGCTTAACTAAATGTTACATTTTCCATCAACCTTGGAGGCAAAGGTGATCCACATTATGCAGCCACAATAATTTCTGGAAATGTGTACAGCATTTCATATTTGGGCAGAATAGCCAGTATTAAATTATCTTCTGGGGTTTTAAAACGAGATTGGAAACAGACTTTTTGACAAATCTGGGACTGAAATATTCTTTGGACAGAATGAAATGCATGCAGGAATGAGTTCTTTCAAATACTTGAAATGGTTTTGTCCCAGAAATTGCAATGTGATTTTTTGAATTTTGTTATGTGGGAATAGGTTAGCAAAGAAATGTGAAATTTCTGCTTTTTAAATGATTCAAATTTTGTTCTGAATTATTCATACTCTTTCATTTACCACATGACCCATGCCTATGGCTGATGCAACTACTAAGGGAAAAAATTATTGACCCTCTGTTTCATTTTGGAATAAGAATTGAAAAAAAAGGGCAGAGCTGCAAAATAGGCAAAAATAACACATTGTGATAATCCTGGAGGACTTCTTCATTTTTTATACATTGATGCAATTTGTATTTATTGCATAAGAATTTTGAATTAGACATTTATTTTGTTCAAAATAAACTTATTATTCTCTTTCAAAGAATCCCTGGCTGCAATTGCTCAAGATCACTTCTTACAAACAGGATACTGTATAAGTCTATACAGAACATTTTCTTCTGCTATGCAACCATTCATCACCATGCTCTGTATGCTTAGTATGGCTACATCCACAGTGTATTATCTGAATCTTGTTTCCTTCAATTCTTAAAAAATATTTTCAGTTTGTCCTCTTTGTTGCCTACTTATTTCCTATAGCAAACCCTATACTTTCTCCAAATGTATATCTTCTTCAACCCCTCTTTAATTGTTTCTGTTTCTCTCTCTTTACTAGTTTTTGGAGCAATTTCAGGATTTCTTCACTAGTTCACCTTTCCAGTCCAACATCCCAACATCCTTACAACTCTCTGCCTACTCTACATAGGTTTCCTTCCTTCCTTCCTTCCTTCCTTCCTTCCTTCCTTCCTTCCTTCCTTCCTTCCTTCCTTCCTTCCTTCCTTCCTTCCTTCCTTCCTTCCTTCCTTCCTTCCTTCCTTCCTTCCTTCCTTCTTTCCTTCCTTCCTTCCTTCCTTCCTTCCTTCCTTCCTGATTTGGGGGCACATATCCTTTTGCAAAGGTGAACTTCTGCTTCTAGTTACTCAGACCATTTCCATAAATCCTAGCTAGCTGTGCCTGGTTGGATTCTGCAGTTTTCAGTTTTCCACCCCCAGGGCTGAGCTAGTTGTATTTACAGTGCTTAATGGAGAGAAGCTTGCAGTATGCCAGCACATCCCTGGTGATGCCAACATGGCTGTCCAAGAACCCAGCAGTCTCATCCCAGACTAGGCCATGTAACCTCAAACTAATGTGATGGCACGGATATATCCTGGGGGACCTTTGAGAATCCTGCCTTCTCTTTTTTTACATCTTATAGGTACCCTTCTTCTCTCTCTCTTCCACACCCACCTCAGTGCTATTTGGAGCCATCCCCAATTCTAAAAATATTCACTCAATAATCAAGTGGGACCACAAATATGAGCCACCATCTGTACCAATAGCTCCTGTTTGGCCAGCTGTCTTTCCTGCTAATCTCCCAGCAAACCAATCTGCTGGTGAGCAATATGTCATTCTCATGTCAGCGACACAGCACTCTGCTGGTCTTGTTAGTTCATTTCCCAGCCTTGTAGGATGGACTATAATATTCCTTCTTCAGCTCTGTCTTGCAGAGCATTTTGTCTCACCTTGCACACCACATCCAGGGATATTCAATTGCTTGTATCACCAGTAACTACAAGTATGCCAAGTTTTTGCTCAAATTTTGCAGAATCAATTAGGTCAGAAAAGACTTGAAATCATTGAATCCAACCTATGACTGAACACCGCCAAGTCAACTGAGTGCCACACATCTGGTCTGTCCTTAAACACTTCCAGGGATGGTGAACTCCAGCAGCTGTTCAAGCTGCAGGCTGCCAGCTTTTCCCGGAGTATCCTGTGGGAGCCAGAGTCAAAAGCTGCTACTCTGCTGCAATTGAGGCTTTTTATTCTTTGCCCTACCTTCACTAAGGAATGAGAACAAGCTTACTGCATCCTTTTGTAAAATCGCTTTGCTTAGTAATAGGTAGCAGCTATTCCTTTCCCTCATCCACACACCTTCACCCACGCTTTTGCTTTCAGGTTGAACATGCCTCCATTCTTCTAGTACTCCTCTGGAGGTTTTATATTCCAATGCTTCTAAGCAAGCACTGATTATACCTCTGCTCTGAATTCCCTCTGGTTTCTCAGCCAGAACCCTAGTCAGAAAATGTAGTCTGGCACAAACACCAAAAAAATAACCTTTGACAAATTATGCTTATGGCATTTCATCTTTCAAATGGTGATTTTCAAATTACCATTCCTGACACCTGTGCAGCAGCACAATAGAGACAAACTCAGGAGAGGTTTCTTTAAAAAAGACAAACAAAGAAAAGCTTAAGAGAGAAAATAAAGAGGGAATATAAAACAAGAAGGAGTCTCCAACTCATTGTTTTCTTTGGCCTTCAGTATTTGGGGCAAAATTACAGAAATTGATGGGGGATTCATAGGGATAAGAGAGTTGGGAGCAATAGGGAACCACTGTTAGATCATTGTGGTAAGTTTACTTCACTAACACTAGGGATTATACAGACTTAGACAATCAAACCATAAAACTTCGAATGTTTCAGGTATGAAAAAACTATTCAACAGAAAGAGGACAATTACATGGATCCACATTAAGCATCTAATGCCTAATAATGCTTAGTTTATGACCTTTGCCTCCTTCCAGGATCAATGGAGAGAATAGGGGGCACTCCATATCTCATGGTTGCAAGCAGTCTTATGAAGGCCAATCCCTTCTTGACAGCTACCTAGAATTACCTAGTGGCATTTCAGAATATATTTAAGTATGGTGTTTCACTGCATATATGCATCCCTGAAGTCGATCATATATGTCTATGCACTTCTGAAGAGATTATGTGCACTTGTATTTTGCTGAAATGATATAAGAAGCTTGTGAACCTGTTGCAAGACTCAACGGGGAAATTGTGGCAATAGATTGGATCAGATCATCAGGAATGCCTTCTCAACCTCATTAATCTGTGAATATGCTTAAAGTTAAGTACATGTACAAAGGCTTTGATGTATCTGTTTCAACACCTTACTCCTTCAGAGTCAGGTTAATTATTTGCTAACCAAGATGATGCTCAACAGAGAGAGAGCAATTGGGAGCAAGAATCAGTTCCTGGATAATTTGGAAATACTCATGTCTGGAGTAGGGAAAATTCTCCAGAATATGCCCTGATTCTGCAGTTTTACTAATTTTTATGCTGCAGCTTCTCAAAGAATCCTACATTTTCAGGGAGCACAAATTTTATGTTCTTATCTCCATTTTACCTTACTTAAATATTTCACCACCTAAGGTCTGAGTGATTCAGGGTGTGACTGTTTTTCACTGCTTTGATGAATACTACAGAGTTGTCTCTTCAGACAAGCCTCTGAACAAGGGTTTTAAGAAAAACTATTTTTCTTGCCTGAAAACTATAATACCAAAAGACAGGGTTCACACGAACAAAGGAACAAAAGCTTGCAAGTGAAGACAAGCAACTCTTCCCTCTAGGAAAATAAGTTTGGTTTACACCACATGATACAGATGAAATCATGCCATACACTCAATATGCTCCCAGTTAGCTGTAAAACCAAAAGGAGGAGCACTTTCAGCCAAGAGCTATTTACTCCATGTTTATGGCCTCTTTTCCTTGTTTAGACTTCTGAGAAAGTGTTTAGATGGGACTTGGAAAAAACAGATACCTAGATTCTCCCTCTCCACTCCCATTCTTTGCCCACAGACTAGGTGCAAAGACAGACTACTGAGCAAAGGATCCTCCCATTCAGGCTCTGGCAGCACACTTTGGTATATCAGTAGGAACTATTTTTCCTCCCATCTCTGACCATCCCCAAATTTCAATTCTGAGGCTGTATTACCCAAACCAAATAATCTCTTTGAAAATGTTCCCATTTTTACTATCTACACAACAAGTTAATTTTCTTCAGAGCCTTAAGTTTATGTTAAAGGACTAGTTCTACAAGTCCATTTAGCACAGCTGCAATGGACTGAGTCCAGTGGGAGCATGTGGGGAGAAGAATGTTTCTGTAGAAAAGGAGGCCTCAACAGCAACTGTCAAGAAGAAATCAGCAGGGTGAAAATGGCCTTGCCTTCACTTGTTCAAGGAAAAAAAAGTAAGTTTTAAATTCCCCCTGAATGAACGAAAATATTGCTGAAGATGTTACAGAGGTTGCCTTTGGCATGTGGAAGTCATAACAATATGTCTCAGCACTGCACAACAGATGGGGAAGACTCCTTGTAGAATTGGCTCTTGGAGACTGACATGGCCTAATCAAACACATAAAAGTTGTTTCTGCTGTCTGGGTGCCAGAGTTGCAAGTTTCCTGAGCAACCTCTTATGTCTCCCCATTCACCTGTAACAGACTGACCATTGAATTAGCCTTCATCATGCAATTAATCCAGTTACACAGAGGGCATGACACTCCACAAAGACAACTCAGGAGTTCAGTGTAGGGCCTCCCCTCCACAGAGACATGGAATGACACTCTCATCTTACCCTGTTATTAGGAACAAATCACCCTCAATGCAGCAGGACTCAGGGGCTACTGAGCTGTGAGTCAGCCTCTGCATGTCTCTAGAGAGCTTCAGGGAGCATGACTGAAATCAGTGCAGCAGGAATTCAGTGCAGGCTCTAACAGCACTACTTCCTGCAAATTGACTTAGGTTCCCCTGGGCAGATTTGTAGTGAACAGGCTTCCTCTTTGGGTTCTCATCCTCAGGATAACATGGTCCTGATGTACTTGAGGAACAGGGGGCCTCAAAGAGAAGTTTACCACAACAGCACCAGGATTAGATGGGGAAAAACACTCTGGGGCTTTGCTTAGTGGAGAGGAAAATTAAGATGCAGGCATAAGTATGAAGTATCATGAAAACTGATTCCATTGCTCAAAACAATTCTATTGTTGTAAGAAATGTTTGTATTCAGTCTGGCAGACAACTGTTGAGTTGATGAGGAACACACTTGGCTGCTGAGGTTGTTATTTATGTTCACAAATAATGTGGCACACTTTAAGAGAATCTATGGGGTGAAACAGGTCATGCATGGATCCAAAATTCACATATGCATTTTGGGTGGGTTTGTTTCATATCAGCTCTTGTTTGGTCTCACAGATAAAAGCTCACCAGTGAAGAACAGAATCAGTTCTGACCTGAACTAAATCTCTAACATGGATGCATGCTTTGATTGCTAGCTATGACAAAACTCAGCTGTACAACACTCACTAACCAGTTCAGAAGAAGATTTGGCAGAGGAGAGGCTTTTCACAGGAATCACAGCAGGCTAGGAAAGTCTCAGATACCATATCCTTGTTACTACACAGAACTCCTCCCAGAATAAGGCTTTCTATGGAACACTACACTGCAGTAATTTCCCACACCTGTACCCAATGCAGGGGCAGCTTCCTATCCAGGAGTACCTGATCTTCACCACCAATCTCACTCCCCCCCTACTAGCCAGCTCACCTCCTCCCAGTACCAGATCCAAAAGGCAATGCTTCACACTTTGCAATTTGAGCCAACTAGAAAAAGAAAACCTATCCACTGCCAAGTTTAATCTCACACAATCCCAGCCAGTTTCTCACGTTCTTCTGCATTCACTTTGTAAGAGCCATTTTCCTCTCTTCTTAGCAATGTCAGGATTTCAGGAGTGAGGAGAACCCAGTCACATTAAATACTGAACTACCCTTTATAGTAAAAGTGCTAAAGACTGTGTCTTGTGAAAAAAAGCATTGTTTTGACTCCGATATAAATCAAAGGCCTTGAATCACTAGTTTTTATTCACCCTACTTGCTTCAGGATTTGCTGTGACAAGAGTAGTGAATTCAACAGAGAAGAAAAGAATTCTGATATATTAGCTGTTGTTTTGAGATTAGTGCATAGAGCAACTGTCTGAGGTATGGGGGGAGGGGGTGTTTGTTTCTCTTAAAGAATTACTTTTTGCTTGTAGGAAAGTGGTCAGCTGGGAAAAGGAAAGCGAAGGAAATACTTTATATGAGGTGGCAAATAAGCACTCCAAGTTGTCAGAGCATCTCCTCATTTTTTAAGGAATACCTGGATTCTACTTGAAAACTAGAAAGATTTAGGCAAAGAATCTTATGTTATCTCAAAGCTAAAGAAAAGTACTTCAAAATCACTATTATCTTTCTTTTGCTAAACCTAATACTGAGCTTGAATAACAGATTATAGGACATTGTATATGAGACAGAGGCAAAGAAAGAGCAGTGAACATGTGCTTTAAGGTGTATTTCAAAATTTACTTTGAATTGTGTTTAAACAAAACTGCAATTTAATTATAAAACATTACTTATATCCAGGTTCGCTTTCCATCTAATAAAGTAATTTGTAAGGCAACACAAATTATATTTTTAAAATCAAACTTATAATGTGAAGATAGAATCAGAATCAAAAATGAACACACCTTCCTAAAATCTGGCACCCAAATATGAGTGCATGTAAAGATATGAGTGTTATGCTAGCTAGGTTGGTTTCTTGATTCACTATAGAGAGAAGTGTCCATGAATGACATCTCTTTCAAAATGAATCTTTCCATCACAAGTAGACAATATTAGTAGAAAATAATGTATCAAGAAAAAAAAAACCTGCTGTAGGACAAAGGCAGGGGGAAAGAGGACAGGACTTCCCAGATTGAATGTGAGCAGGTGAGAAGAGACAAGAAGGAAGAACCTCCCACAAACACAAGTATGAACAGGACTATTAGATGCTGATCAGTGGGGATGGGAAATTGCAGGGCAGTGCTGAACTTCTGAGAGGAAATGCAAAGGAAATTGAGAAACAAAGTGCTCCCAATATTTCACCTATGCAAAAGAGATAGAAAATCTCCCAGGGGAGCAAGGACTTGAGCAGTGCAAATGCAGGTAACTTGGAAGGGTGAGAGAAGGAAGATGAGGCACAAGTTTGTTGCTATTTTGCACAGTTTCATATTTATCTTGCAACTTGCACAACCAATCCCCATATTGCTGTGTATCAACCATTCTTCCATGAGGATAGCAGTATTCATCTGCATCTATCCGATATGTTTACACAGTCTTAGCCATATGTTCCTATGGCTTATGTGCCAAAAACTAGAACAAACTCATATCAAGGTCCTGATGAAATCCTCTGAGTGAAAGCCCAACTGCCATACTTCGTGTGATACCATGGCAACTCAGAGTCCCCATCACGACTGAACTCTGGAGGTCCTTGGAAGAGTCTCACAAAGCAGGACAAGTAGATGTGGCCCCATCAGCGTGGGAGATACAGGGACACAAACAAATGTAAATACTCTTGTCTGAGCAACAGAAAGCAGCAGAAGAGACAGAGAAGAGACCCTTAGGTTCAGAAGTGGATGCTGAAAACTAGGCAGTGATCCCTGCACTGGTCAAAATCGATCAGTTTTTCAGCTTTTGCAAACAGACACTTCAGCCTCATGCTATCATTGCAAGCACTAACACACCTGTGCACAAGTGAATGACTTCCCAAACACCAAACTCTGCTAGATGATGTGGTTTTGCTTCTGGGGACTTCAGGTCGTTAAAATAAATAATGATAATTTATGATAAATAAATAAATAGTGATAAATAATAGGTAATTGAATGAGACTAAGGGAGATTTGTTAATCATACAGTTACTTCTGAACGTGTCTTTCACATATGTCATTTTAATTGATTTTATGAAATTGCAGGGAAAGTTTGCTGCAGGTTTTCCTTGATGAAAGGAAGAGAAAGAAAAGAGATGGAAGAAACAGCATTCCTGTAATTTCCATGATAGGGAAACAATGAGTCCAGGAGGGTGCTTGAGAGAATGAGCACTCAATAGCTGAACTAATGACCTGTCTGTTTTCATGAGCTCCTTGTCTTTAGTCTCCAAGACACAAGCTATTCAAACTGATTACCACTTGAATTACTTTGGATATCAGTGTTAAGGTCTTGTACAGTGTACAGATAGAGAGAGGAATGCATGCTTTGAGACCATGTCTATTCTACCTGAAGGCGGTGATTCACATATATGATAGAATTACTGAGTATACAGGAAGCATGAAGCAGCAGATTTTCTTTTGAAAATCCTGTCATAAAAGTTATGTGAGTCTTAAAATTTTGTACCATCTGAATCGCAATTCTCCTTATGTGATTGCTATCAAATAATGATTTTATCATAAGCCTAAATGATTTTTAATAAAGGATCCCTTTCCCTAGGACACATAGTTGTGAAAGAAAACAAAGTTAACTAACTTCTATAAAAAAAAAAACAACTTCTCGAGCCTTTTTTTTTTTGGTAGAGAATTAGTTAAAACTGTTAGTTCAATAAAGCCCAAATCCTCAAATACCCACTGTCAAAAACCAAAAATATTAATGGACTATTTTGAAGTCAGTGTCATGATTTATAAACAGTTGAGAATACCAACGGAACAATCTTTCCTCGCTAGCATACTAGAATGATTAAATACTTTAGCCTTATTAAATAATTTTAACTGCAACATAAATGTTAAGACATTAGTTAACTACTGCTGCTTTCTTACATAAAATAGTTACTCTATACACAGCAAGTGAGAACAGTGCTTCTCAGCAAACCTGCATTCTTATATAAAAAATGTTAAAATTGTTCTGAGAAACTATCAAGGAATCTAATGCCATGTTTTCTTTGTGTGTTCTCTTCTTTCCCCTCACTATTAGGTATCAAACCTGCTCAAACAATGGGCTGGTGGCTGGTTTCCAGAGTCAGTATTTTCCATCCGTGCTGGACCGTGAATGGCAATTTTACTGCTGCCGCTATAGCCGGAGATGCCCATATTCCTGCTGGTGAGTTAAAGCAGACACCAAACCTATGAGCCTCTTTTTCCCAACAGTCCTTATAAATGTCTTTGGCTTCTTGACCTGTCAGAAACCTTGCCTGAAAAAAAGAGTTAACTGTGCTTGATGGAGCTAAGCATATTCCAGTCTGCTACAGGATTCTTAAGGATCCAAGGTTAAGGGAAGAGAATGAGGGTGCAGATACAGTGAACAGCACAATGAAGTAGCTGGCCCTCAATGAACAAGTCTGGCGATCAGCATCAGCTTAGCTGTGCTCAAAACCATGACAAAAGTCTTCAAAGTGGAATGATATTTTCCCACTATAAATTTACTGGATTAGGAACATCTCTGTACTACATATTTATCCCACAACAACTTACAAGAGTGAATTTTACCACTTACCTCAAAAAACATTAGTAGTGCATACTACTATGCTTCCTCTCTCAAAACTGTCTAAAGATCAAAGTCAAAATGAGCTACTGATCATAAACCCAAAAGAAAAAGGTAATCTCATTTTAGCAGAATACCACAACTGGTGCTGGCAACTTAATGGAGATTGTGGAAAAATTAGCTACGCATCCTAACTCTAAAACACACCAGAGGTGTGGTTTCTCTCAATTAAAACGGAATACAGAAGCAGACTGTGTAGAGGCAGGTCATATTACTCCTATCCATTCTGTTTAAGAGAACTCATAATTTTATGCTCCAGGGTTACATTCAGCTTAAATTTAGCTATTTTCAGCATTACAAAGAATAACTCGCCTGCATTTAAGAAAAAAAAAAAAAAGTGTGGGGAGAAAAAAGTAAACCTGTGTTTGAATATTTTTTCCAGACCTCAGCTTTGAAGGAAGCTTCCCATTGAAATGCATACAAGCTGTTTATGTGCCTATTGGTCTTACTTCACTGGCTGGCTACTGGCCAAACACAACAGCACTGCCTTGCTCTTCATCCTTCAGTCTCCTTGCAGCCAGGAGGAAAATAAATGTTTTTATTATTTTTGATGTCTTTAAATTACAGGAACTCTGTAATAAAGTCTTTGAACATTCCTCTGCCCCCTTTTCCAGCAGACATTGCCTATGGATGTTCCCTACCTGAGGGTTTATTTACGTACCTGCCCAGGCTCTTCCCTCTGAGACAAACTCACTCAGACTTTTAAGCAGTTCTTCCAATCTCTTGTATTCCTCTAATATTGCATACATTTTCAGAGAGACAACAGAAACCTCTGACTTTTATTTCGTTATTGTTGACAGTTTTGCTTCCCTCAGATGTTGTCTTGACAACTGGGAACAGTTTTGTTTCTGCTTTGCAAATTGGCATTCAGAGTAAGGCAAATCCTGATGTAAATGTTTGGGGTTACTGAAGTCTTTAGTTTTCATCTCAGCTGCACACAAGCTCCTATACTGCCCTTATATTTCCAACAGTGACAATGCTCCATTTTAGTGCTTGGGAAAGAAAGCCTTATGTAGTTCACATGCAGTTCCATGCAGAAAAGGTAGCATTTCAAAAGCAGGTGAAGAGTATTTCCCTCTAAGCAGGGTAGAAATCCCATGTACTCACATTCTTCTGGGAGGGGAGAGCTGTAAAACTGGTGGGAAGCTGTGTCACCCGGCTTGTGAAAAGCTTCTGGTGCATAGTTTATGATTATGGTTCGATAAAAAACCATTCTGCCTTTAGAGTTAGCAAGGTGTATGTATAAAAGCTCTTTCCACATACAGTTATCCAAATTAGGATGCTAGGTTCTGGATGGACAGACAACTAGATGGGTTAAAATATGGTGGTTTAATAGGGTCAGAGGGAAGTGGCTAAAGGGTGATACCCTGCCTGGGTGCCTGTCCTGTTTAATATCTCTATCAATGACCTTGAGGAGGCAACAGAGCACATGCTGGCCAAGTCTGCATATGACACCGGACTTGGGGGTGCAGCTGACATGCTTGAGGGCAGGACTGCCAGTTCAGTGGCATGTAAAGAACACTGCTTCTTCTATGAGGACAGATTACCCATTGAGACTCCTTGGAAGCTTTCAAGACTGAACTGAATAAAAGCTGAGAAGCCTGGTCTGAGCTTCTTGTTGACCCTGTTTGGAGCAGAGAGTGGTAGCAGACTTTTTGAAGTCCCTTTCCACCAGAGTAATCCTGGGGTCCCTCATAGGAGCATTTTTTTTTTTTACTGGAGGACCCACACCATGCAGATAAACTCTCTCCTCTCAAACAGTGGTCTCTTTTCTATTATCTGCTAGGAATGGTTTATTTTCTGGTTTACTCTTTCTTTGCCTAGGCAGTGTAGTAGTACTCTGGGTGAGTACTGGTTGTTATGGTAACATAAAATCAACATGAACTTCACCAGGGCAGTGTGAAACTCATTGCTTTGGACTCACTTTTACTTGTGAAGTCACAGATGTGACTTGTCTGGATTATTACGTTTCAGTGTACAGAAATCAAACTTCCCATCCCCTAAGCTCAGGAGATCTCACTCACAACCTAATCTAACTTTCACTGGCATTTCTAAGTTATTGTCACAAGACCTTGTTCACATATCATGCTTCTGGTCTGCGTCTTTCACTGGTTAGATGCACTTGATAGAAAGAATATGTTTTCAAAACAAACTGCAAAGTAGTGCAAAGTGGTTCTGGGCTACCATGAGTAAGATCTCACATTGTATATGCATGTAAGAAACAACAAAAATGTATGTATATAGTGTAACATTATCTATTGCAGTTTCTGCCCCAAACTATAGTAGTATTTGCTCTGCTCCAGAAACTCCTAGTAAATAAAGTAACCGTGGAGAAATGGCAATCAACATTCTACTGACTCCTATTTTTTGATGAAGAGGCTTATTTTCATGCAAAGGCTTCATTAGTATATGAATATGTGTAAAGTATGCAATGATGCAATGGTGGTACTTTGTGGATCATACATTATACAGGAAAATCCATTTTCAAAGAAAATCCACACTGCAGAGTTTCTCAGCAGCCTTGACTTTTAGTGTGCAATGTATCCTTAAGTATGAAACCAGATGTGGGCAGAAATGCATTTTTAAGAAAACTGACATATTGAGGTATGACAAAACTCTGTTTCAAATTAGGTCTCAGCTTGGGCCTTTGATTCCTTCTTCTTCCAGTTGTCTCCATATAGGCCCCTCTGGTAAATATAAAAGCAGTAAAACAGCAGATCTTTGTGTATGGTTTCTCTTGTCTCTTCTGCTGAAGTGGGATGACCCTACAATGAATAAAGACAGGTTTTTCTTATGTGCATGAGCCATGCAACTGGTTTGTTAGAATTTGCCCTGGGTTTTACATCTAGAACATCCCTGTATTTTTTTAAAACTACTTGTATTTATTGGAATACTAATTTGTAATACCATCATGATGACTGAAACCAACAATTTGCTTACCAGAATGACTGAGGTAAAATACATGCAGGACTTTATTTGCTATAATTTATATCCTTACTCTTTGAAAGCAGTAGTTCTGTTTCATAGTTCATCTTCTTGCCATTAATTCCCATAAATTTACTTATCTTTTCCAGTCTCTTAGTTTTGCACTTGGTTTGTAAATTTTTTTACAAGTATGTAGTTTCCTTCTTCATCATGCCAAGACTTGGATTCTGCACATTTTTAACATACTGAAAATAATTAACATTCCTCACAGGAGGCAGAAAATCTCTCTTTACCAGGATAGGGAATGCTACCACAGTAAAATAAACTGTGTGCTGATTTGCACCATAAAGAAAGCAAATCTACCACAGATGCAGAGACAGTGTCACTAAGTGGTCCCATTAGAGCTCTGATTTTCCTCTTTGCCAGGAAATGAAAGCTTGACTCTGAAAAGCAAACACATGTCACAGAGCAGCCCCAAGTCTGAATGGAATGTTTATGACTGTTTCCCTTCTCCAAACAAGGAGCAGTTTAAATGCCAGAAGGTCTGTCTGGAGCTGTGGCTGCTGTCTGTCATAGTTACACTGCCCAGGCAACAATTACATTTTCCAAGAGTTATGGGGTTTAAAGTACTTATTTGTTTACTTAATTCAACCTGCCACACAAGACATTTAAAATTATGTGATCCTATGAAGGTTTCTTACAGCTAACCAGTAGCAGAGATACAAATCCAAGAGGCAAACTCAGAATAGATGTCATGGAAACATGCAGTTCTGGACAACCCAATTCCCACCCCACCCCCACCCCCTCTTTTTTCCATTTTTAAAAAAGTATTTAACTGTTGGGAGAAGGTTTGGGGTTTTTTAAGTATTATCCATCAAATACAACCTTACAGTTCAATCTGCAGGACCATATTCCAGAGACATTTTAGAAGAAACACATTTGATCTGACATTGGAAATCTGGACAAATTATTTTGGAATATTCTTTCTTGAGGAAGAGCTACACGTTGCCCTGAGCTCTCTGCTGCTGCTTGTACCTTCATTGCACAAGCTTATGTAGGCCTGGAAGAACTTTGCTTCCTCTGTGCTGGCCTCGTGGCTCCTCAGCCCTGGGAGGACTTGCAGTGCAACACAGTGGGAACAGAGGAGCAGTGTTTGTGTAAATCTATGGGCTCAGAGCCTGGAGCCTGAACTCCATTCCAAAACACATGACATGGCGACACAAGAGAACTTCTCATCTCTAGAGGAGCTCCAGGACACCTCTATTTCCCTGGCAGCCTAGCAATCTGGGTTCTATACTCAGAGCAGTTGCTGGAATTTCTGTAGACAGCTTACTAAGACCTTATCAGACTTTTCAGCATAGGATGCATTTTTAAATGCAGAGATGACCTCTGTTTTCCAGCTGGAGGAAGAATTGAAATTAATTAAGGAGGCATATAGTTCTCATGTTCATTGAATGAAACTTGTGGGCTTGTGGCTCTTGAAAAAAAATTCTCTAGGAAATACATACTCTTGAAGAACTTGTAAACAACATCTGAAAGTAAGGCCATTCAGGGGACACTCCTTGTCCTCAAATGTCAGAAAGTTTATGTCAAAGCTCATGTTTTCCTCTTGAAATGGAACAGCTCTTTCTTTTGGCTGTCGCATTGTCAGAGGAAGAGTTCAGCAATGAAGAGGGAAATGAAGGTTAAAGAAATGCCATTCATCTTCTTAACACTGTAGTTGCACAAGAAGTGAACGATGTAAGATATTCCAAAATCACGTACTTATTATCAGGGAATAAGTGTATTCCACCATTGGAGTAAAAAGTATTCTACCACTATCTCTCATATTTTAAAAGACTAATTTCTTTTGTCTGCCTAGTGTCTGAAAGCAAGCATACCCACAGTTCTCATTTTTCTTTAATCAGCACGCTGTACAAACTAAGGCCATTGGTGTGACTTGATCTTCCTATTGGTAAATAATGGACTCATGATAACTATTTCTGAAGTCAGTTGTTAAAAGAGTGCCACAGATCACTGTAGATTAATACAAAACATTCTTCTCAGTGCTAAATGAGTAACTGTGTTTTCTATTAATCTCTACCATAGCAATTCTTCGCCAGGGGAAATAAACAACACAGATTAAAATAAAAACAACGGTAACCCTGGTAAAGATTTAATTCCTTTTTTTCAATACATATCCTACCCTAAGCAAGATTTATAGGATTATAGTGTAATAAATTAGGAAAATGTAGGTGGTTGGACCAATGTAAACCACTGAAAAGATAAACCATTTATCAACTCTATTCTAGCTAAAAATGCCATTGTGAAAATACCTTTTTCTGTCAACTTTTCCCACTGTCTCACACAGAGGCAAAACTACTTACACCACTTATCACAAGATTTCCTTTCACAGATTTTAACACAGAATTATCCAGAAGTAGATTTGAAAAGTTGAACCAGAGTTCCTGTTTTCTGCATTTCTTGCAAACAGATCATACAGACTGAAAAGATTACCAGTTGTTGAAGGTGTCACATTACTCTTTTCTCCCCTACAAGTCCTTCCCCAAACTTAACACCTGTGGGTCTATCTGGGTTTAATAAACAGTTCCACTAAATGCACCCTGCTGACTCCTGCCCCTCAGTGTTCCTTTGGCATCAAATGTCTCAGTGCCTAGAACCCACAGTTGCTATAAAACAGGTCTTTCTCACAGCTGCTTTGCCAAGCTCTTTCCTAAGGCCCCCTTACCCCCTCAGGCACCACAGGCACCCCAGCTTGGTCATACTACACCCCAAACAGCAGCAGCTACTTTCGGCACTTGGCAATTCCCAGGCTTCTCACTGCTCTCCTAGCCCAATTCTCTTTGCTATGAGTTCAATGCCAGAAGTGTTTACAGGGTACTGTGAAGGTTACTGTAGATGGCTTTTCCCAATGAGACATCCTTGGGTAGGCAAATCCTCACTAACTAGGGCAAAGAGTGTCTCACACTCATTTTGTGACTCCTCTTGGGTACAAACCATACATTGCCATGGTTTACAAATGCTACCATGTTTGTGAATAAATTATGTGTCTGTAGGGCCATGGTAGGTGGCTCACAAGTTGATATGCACCTTGTATTCATGAGTAAAACATTTAACATTTTCAGTTAAGTACTTGATAATAAGGGTACAGACCAAGCTACAGCAAAACCTGAGGGAACCACTGTCCTGTGCCAGGCAGGCCACTTTGGGAAGACCCACAATGGCTGTCTTATATGACTTTATTCCCCTTCATGATGAGAAAACCACATACTGATTATTGCTATGCATTAAACACTAGGACGTCTCTAAGTGCAGACTCATTTTGTGTGAATTACCCTCAGGATTCAAAAAATAGAGATAATAGAAAAGGAATGGGACACATCACAGGGCCCTGCTACATGGACAATCAACTACATTTCCTTCTAAAGGACACAGTGCAAGACAGACAACCTTGAAATGCAGGAGCTTAAGGGAACAGTTTCAGAAATGAGTACAACAATCATCAAAGAGAAATGAATTAGACAGACCACACAGACTCATGTGAACTTGAACACTGGTGTCATAGAGCTATTTATATTTTTTTTTCTCTTCAGAGCAAAAGGAGTCAGTAGGCATCTGTCTATGAAGCAAGACACACTTCAGAGACACTCAAGTCCCCAAATAATTTATGTTTGGTAATTGCATAGGTTTGCTTTTTCAACATTTCTTAGCAGAGGAGCCTTAAGAGGCTGTATGGTAATGTGGAGAAGTTAATAGGGAGGAGAAGATGACAGCAGTCAGAAAGAAAAGAGAAGGAAGCTAAACGAAGACTCCCACTGCACTTACAGCATGCAGAATAACACTGCATGGCTCTGCAAAAGTTCTGCGAGACCACAGCAACTCAGAAGTTTGTCATCAGATTTTTCTTTTCAATTGAGAGGCCCATGAAAGAAGTTCAAAGGACTGACTCTCAGTTCTGTTTCTGAGTAGAGCAAAAAGTAGCTATTTTAACCTTGTGCAGAGTCTCATCTGCCTAGCACATACTGCTGGTCAAGATTACAGAACATTTTCCTAACTAAGTGCCAAACATATGTTATGAAACACATTTGGTAGAACATATAAAAACACACATCTTAGTGGTTTCTCATAATAATAGCTAAACAAAGTGTCAAAGCCTGGAGTTGATGTGAGAATGCAAAATTAAATGCTGGTCCACAACTGGTCTTAATTTTTAAAACCTTCTATGACCCTGGATTTTCTGAAGATGCACTATCAGACACTCAGGCTTCAAATTAGTAAACTAAATATGGGAACTCTCCTCTGGCTGAGTGGGCAGTGTTCATGGTTTGTTCTCTTTCTCCTAGTCTGCAGCATCAGTCTGCATGACCTGTGAAATACTGCTGAAATTTCTTACCAATGGCAGAGCGTTGCAAGGGCTCTGCCCACCTATGCGTCCTTGGTCAGAACTGACACAACACACAGTGACCAGGCCTGATCTTCTGCTTCCCAAACACACTCTGGGATGGGTGTCCTTGTACTGTAACTCAGAATCTGTGTGATGATTGTCATGGCCAAAGGACAGGAAGCATGAGAAAAAGATATATTCAAAGAAGTTGACTGACTTGAGGCTCTTATAAGGTCATGCTTGAGTTTCATATGCAGACACATTTTTCATTTGTCAAGGAAGAATGATTTGTTAGGAATGATGTTCCAACTGAATGATCTTTTATACTCAAAAGCTGAATATGACCTTGAAAGCAACTTAAAAGCCCAGAGTACCTCCGTTTTCAGGTTCTGCTTCTGATTTCCCCAACAGTTACAGGTTTGGGCTTCAAATACACCCAGAGCACCTCATAAAAACTCAAACCTATCCCAATAACTATATTCCTAGTGAATAAAATATTTTAGCCTGTGCTTAAACTCCACTGATTTAACAAAATTTAAGCATGCACGAGCAGTGGCAGGAAGTGCTTGAATCACCTTCAAGCATCATTTAAGTAATGCTACTAGGCTGGATTAAGTCAGGAAAAGGTTGTCAGGATTTCTGTAAGGGTGTCTTAACCCTGTTAGTCTCAACAGGAGTTGGGCTATTTATTTCCACAGGGACAGCATCTCCCTTACAGGGAACCTGATTATTCTCTTTGCCATTTCAGAGTGAATCTGACAACTCCAGTAGCAACTCCCATGTTAAATGGTGTAATATAATTTTAAAAGGAGTAAAAGGAGTGCCAGGTTTCCATTCAGACTTCAAACATAATGTTGACAGAAAGTACTGGTCAAGCTTCCAGCCCCTTCCTGAACCTGCTCATTATCTGTAAAATGAATTGCTGTACTGCTTGCCTATTTCCCAGGGAAGCAGCAATTATAATCTGGTTAATAAGTGAAGAAGCTCTTTGAGGTTCTCAGATAAAATACACTGCACAAATACTGTCCAGTCCCATATTTTTACATTACAAATTAAGCAGAAAGAGGAAACAACAAAGAGTAATGGATTAATTATCATTTAATGTAATTCATAAATGGATAAATGCTTAGAGTGGTTTGACTTGGCAACATTTACTGCAGTCTACAGCCACAAGCCAAAGAGACTCATAAGAGCAAATCCTGGCAATAAAGACAGAGGTAGCAGACGACCTTTATCTTCTTGTTCAGATTGCCTTTATCCCAGAACTGCAGATATATAGATATATATATATATATAGATATATATATATATATATATACACGTGTATTCCAAAATACTGCAGTTTGCTCTTAACTGTTCTAAAGTTGCTGAATTCTATTCAAATAGCTACCTGAATTAGTTGCATAGAGAGGCAGTCTCATGAGACTTGTATCTTGTGGTGCTGTTAAGAAATAAGAATTTTCAAAGAAGCAGGAGAAATCTACTAATTGAGTTGTAGTCAGTCAACTGGACTCTTCTATAAGATGGTGAATTACATTACCTTCTTTTTCCTTAATGTAAAGGTTAACAACAGAGTATCCAGGACACTATGGAGAAGATATGGACATGATGATGTACACTTATGACTATTACATCCGCGGAGCAACCACAACTTTCTCAGCCGTGCACAGGTTTGCTTTTCATCTGTTTCATTAGAAACTTTAAAAAGTCTGTTTTTTCTATTTCCCCCCAACAGTCCATAGCTACACACCATCTGCTGTAGTACTCAGCATCACACTAATAATTCTGAGGACAAAAGTTCATAGTACATATGATTCATTGCCCAGAGTGGTGTATCAGGAGCAGGGCATGCTGATGGGAATAATTTGCCATGTCCATCTGAGCAGTGAAAAAAATACAGCTGTGGTAGATTGGGCTGAACCTGACCTTCACAAAATGCAACAGATCTTCAGTCTAGTTTCTCACTTACCTCTAGTTGGAGCATATTTCACTGAGCTCAGTAAAAACACCCTGTGCCTTCAGGGAATGAGGGACCTATTTTGGTCCACTTTTCTGTGCAGAGAAGCAGGGAATCTGTCAGCATGCAAAGTTAAGACTGTACAAACTGCAATTTGAATGCTTTAAACTGCCCAGTCCATTTCAGCACAATTCTAACAGATTCAAGCCACTCCAGGAATTCAGGCAGTGCCTTGCACCCTGATCCTTTTCCAGAAAATGAGTTAACTACATTTTCTTGATCAGTCCTGGTCATTTCTTGGCATTTGCTAATCCTTTTGGGAGAAGCCCTATGTTTAGTGAAGTCATAGTCATGCAAATGGATTCACGATTCTCCATTCAGTTATAAAGGGATGTTTCTCTCTTTTTACTATGAACAACTGCAAAGTTCTAAAATTTGGGTTTAACATAAATCCCACAGTGTTGTCTGCCTAGGGCTCTGTTAGAGATCCTAACAGAGCAGGTTTAAGCAGAGTGTAAGCGGTCACTGAAACCTGACTGTGGGAGAGGGATATTGATTCTTTAAAGATGCCCTCTAATACATCAATCATGAGCTATTTCTTTGCTGGTGTCTTTTATGAGACACCTCAGTCCAGTATATTAAAGCATTTGTTATCAGGCATAACACAGACAGCAAGGCAAGGTGTGCTGCACTGCTCTGTCGAGACAGACTACATGAGACGGGGGAGAGAAGAGTGAAGTGGGAGTTTAAAGACATTGATATTTCAAGCTGCCTCTAATAACAGTCAAAGCAGCCAAAGTGCTTTTGTCACTGTAATGCTCTCAGCTTGCCAAAGTTTGGCATAGGATCCCTCAACCAAAAGGTTACCTAAAATAAGGAGGCTTTTCCAGAAGTGACAACATGTAAGGCTGCTGCAGGTCTATTTCCTGGTTAAAATACATTATCCTGTTTGTTACCAAATGGAAGCTGTGTCTTCAAATTCTTCCTACAAGTGGAAGAATAACTTTCAGATACTTGACTCAAAGCTATCTTTTATTGCTTTAGATAAAGAAATTACAAGGTCATAAGGGACAGCCCCATTTAGGGCTTTTCATCTTAAATATTCCCCAGTGCTATCCCTAATCCTTGTTCCTCATGGTTATGGCAGTGAGTAGGGGAAATAATGCAGACAGTGCATTTCCCAGCAGCTGGAATCCAGACTCCATCAGATGTGGACCAGGGTAAAGTCTGGAATCACAAGGACAAGCTTGGAAAACAAAGCAACTGAGGTAGCCTATGCCTCTGAGCAGATTTCTGTCTCTGACTGCTGAGGGCAGCCTTCAGAACAGGCAGTGGAGTGACTGGTCAGGAGCAAAGGCAACATCATGGGAATGTACATTGGGAGTACAGGTCCCCACAGGACCACAGTGCCTAGAAGAGAAAGGAACCACCAGCACACCTTTTGTCCTATCTCTGCTCTGGGGACAGCCATACACCTACAATAGTATCAGTCTGAAACTACAGAGAAAATATCATGCGAATTGCAGAGTATTCTGCACCAATGAATTTTCTGGCCCTCAGCTTCCAGAACAACCGGAAACAATTTGTGCTGCCAAGAGAATTAAGTGAAAAAATAAATCTTGCTACAACAGTTCAGAATTCAGATTCAGGCTGTAACACTCTTCTGAGCAGTAGGAATCACAAGTCAGCAAAATTTGTCATCCTTAATGGTTCTTTGCAGCTCATGAGGCAGAATAGGAGCAGGAAACGGTCTTCTGAGTCTCAGACTTCATGGAGAATGCACATTTCCACTTGTCTACGTGAACATTTTTAAATTCATTTTCAAGCACATTAAACTTGTGTCCATACTATTTAGCTCATGATGGACAATGTTCTTGAGCTAACAAGAGGCAAAAAAAAAAAAAAGCCTCTGAAGGTATTTCAGTTTAAACTTTCCCAATTACTTCAAACAGTTAAGTGTTTTTAGACTTTCAATAAACTTGCAGAAATCATATCTTCCTTTCCTACTCCCTAAGACATTACATCACTGAGGCCACTGTTGATACAAGGATATTTGAGACAGCATGTAATGCTTGTGGTAAGGATGTAAAAAGTTTAGAATTATGTTATGTAATCACACTCTGTGAGTTTCCATGCCTGTTGTTATAGTTTGGATTTGCCAATTGCAATTTATTTACCTTTTGCTGTGAAATAGAATTAGGAGTAAATGTAAACCAGGCCTAAAACTTAAAAGGGAATAAAGAAAAATAACAATAAATTTAGAACAGATCTTCAGATCACTCCCTCCTTCCCCTTTGTCACAGCTTAAAAACATACAGAGACACTTCAGTCAATTCCTTACTTAAATAATATTTTTTCAGTTCACTTTAGGGAGAGGAGTTTCTTCTTGTTCAGTTATAAGGATATTTTTCAAGAGGGGAAGTAACCAGTTTCCTTCTAACTCCACTTTTTTCATGAATAACAGCTGCCTGGGATTTGCCATCATGAAACTCCTCCCACTTTCACAGCCTTCCCAAAGCTGTGCTTGTGGGCCATGTCAAAGTCATGGGGTATTACTTTTAAGGATGAGCTACTTAAAGGCAAAAGTTCTCTTCAGCTCACTTCTTTCTGTTCATACTTCATTCCAAGGAACAGAGATCCCCCTTTTTCCCTCGGGGCAAAAGGATCTTCCTTTACACTCCACTCTACCCCCCCCCCCCCATGTCTTTCTCCATGGTTTAAAGGAATTTTTTCGTGTAGTACAGTCCACCCCTGTAACTTCCAAAAGATTTTTTAGCCAACCTTCATGGCATCTCCTCATTCTCCTTCCATCTAGAAACTTGGCTTTTACTTCATTGACTTTGGGGTATCCTTTCTCTTCTTCCTCTCACCCAAGAAAGGACGGAAAGTCTGTAAGTCTGGTCTGAGCACTGGAAAAGTTAAAATCTCACAAAGAAGTTTCAGGGGCTGGGCCAGGCCATGCTGGAGCTGTGTCAGGATCTCAGGATGGCCAGGCCACACTGCGGGGGCTGGACAAAAACTGCAAAGTCCAGTCAGAGGAGAATTCACACCAACCGGTGACAAACCTCTGGCTCCATAACTGCCCTCCAGTGCCAACCACACCCAGCTCCAGTTGAGGGCGGGGGTTCTCCGTTTGCCTTGCCCAGCAAGCAAAGGCATGGGGGGCTCCTCCAAACCAGGGCCCAGCTGCCTCCCCCCAGGCCACATGGGCAGCTAGGGGGAGGGCTAGGATCTTGGCAATGGGCTTTTCTTCTTTTTGGCTATTGGGGCCCCTGGTTGAAAACGGGGCCCAGCAGCCTCCCGAGCCCACCCCTTCCTGGCCCGGGCCACATGAAAGGGGCCCAGGCCAGGCCAGTGTTACCTTGTGAGTGGCTGGAAATGCAAGAGAGCTTTACTGGGGTTTACTTGCTTCAAATGTGATTCATGGAGCGAACCGACTTCTCCAATTGGTTTCTCAGGCTGTCACAACTAAACCAGCCTCCAATTGATCCTATCAATTCATAGAGGAAGTTCTCAGGGAGAAAAACTTCCTAGTATGCGCTCCCCTCAGGTGCTTTCAAGGTAAAACTAGCATACCTGTGTATCAGGAATGAATGATAGAGTTATTGTTGATCATCAAAGGTTTTAACTGCTCATCTGTGGAGAAAAGACTTCAGAATTGGTTACTATTTACATTTTCCAGCCTCATTTCAAATAGATCAAAAGGAGAAAACCACTGTCTATAAAGCAAGGCAAAAGCAGCTGGAAAGAATTAGAAAAGGCCTGAAGTACCTCTGGGAGCCGATTCAGGAGTGTGGTGATAACACTGATGAAGACAGGATGACCTAAGGACACAAATTAGGGAACGTTTGTGGGGAAGGGCAGTGTCTTTTGTTAGGCTGATAGAGTAAAATTTCAGAGAAGGACATGGGCTAGATGAAGCAGGTTGTAGACAACTGAAACTGCCCACATACTTATGCACATTGCAAACCCTTGGCAAAACAGCTTCCAAAATTAAACCCACAAACCAAACAACTTAATACCTTCAACCTGAGCTCTGAAACATGCCAAGTGATGATGGTATAGCTTCCTGGTGGAGCATTGTTATATGGCTATGATCTGGTTGGATCAGTCACCTGAGTCCAGAGTGCACCACTGGAACACTCACAACCCAACCTGCAGCAAGTATCTTGAACAGGGAGACTAAGATACCAGACGTTCTTGTTAAGAGCCACAGCTTGTCCTTCACTATATAGTGTGAAAATAGCACATGCAGACTGTCATAAGCTCGTTTCTTTTACAAAACTGTTCTCTGCTTCATTAATTGGGTGGTCTGGATAGCCTGTTATTTCTTAACTGCACAGACATCATCACTGAAAAATAAATTGACAGCCAGATACCCCAACAGTAAAGTATGTTTGAAATGCCCAGAGAAGCTGGACATCCACCAAGCTCAGCTGAGTTAAATTATAGGTTATTTAAGGTCCCTAATACGTTTCATATGACTGATGAAAGAGGATTTTGTCAAATTCAATATGAATAGGAATTCACAGAATTTTTTTAACTACATTGGAAACAGATTATTCAACAATATTTGGAGATAAAAGAAATTTCTATATACATCAAAAATTCAAATCTGACAGCACACAACAGCTGGAAAGCAGAAGTGACAGTTCAATATTGATTCCTAAAGCCAAAGAAAATGCATTAATTTAGCAAGTGGGAGGAGATGACACCAACAAACTGGCATTAAGGATCTGCAAAGGCAAGTTCAGATATATCCTAAAGTACACCTCATAAGGCAATTCCTGATGGCATCTGCATCCCCATTGGAAAGCTTGTAAGGGATCTACAAATTGAAAACAGGCTGATAACTACTGAATTAAGCATGCAGCAGGAATAGTACAAAGTAATTGCCTGCATCTTGAGAAGCTGGGCATATATGCTTGAGTTCAAACACAAGTAACAGGGGCAAAAAAGGCAATATGCTATAAATGTGTCAACCATGTGCATATATGCTAGTGTCTTCAAGTCCAAGCTGAAATGACAGCTTCAGAAATAATTCTGTTCTGGTATTTTAAAGCATGTTATTAATTCAGGTGACTAAAACACATTTCTTTTAAAGAGCTTGACTTTTAATTTCACAATGTCCTATTTTAGAAAAACTACTTAATCTAAGATTTTGAGCTAAAAGTCTCTCTGACAATGAGTGCTAACTTAGCAGACCTTAACTTTGACCAATATAATCCTGTTTTCCACAGAGGGGTCCTCTTTTTTTTATGTCTCTTGGTAACTTAGTGACCAAAAGAGTAATAACTGTCTTTGAAGAAAATGCACGTAGACCAAATAGGCATTCTTAAAATAAACCTACAAATGAATCATGCATTTCATTAACCTTTGGTAACAGTTTTATGAGGAAATTACAATTTAAAAACATCTAGGAAAGATCTAAAGAAAGCCAAAGCCAAACACTATATAACTGTTGCATCATACTTGCTGATGAGCATGACACAGACCCAGTTCCAAATGGCACTGGGCATAAACTTGTAATTTAGTAGCACAGCAAATTTCCAATTAAGAAACCTCAGTTAATGAAAGTTGCAATGAGACATTTTATACAGAGTAGGTACATATGTATACCTACAGGGCTTAAGAGCCAAATTAGTCTTATTCCAGGACAGAGTCACCCAGTCAATGACACCAGGTAAGCAAAATTAGTACCAAAATCTGGGCTCAGGGGTCTCAGCACATTCCCGAGAGGCAGCAGTTTGGCACCAGTTTGCTGCAGGGGTCTTTAAATGCAAGCTCCTATTACATCAACCCAACAACATTACCCACCCCATGCTTCAGCTTTAGGACATCACTATTAGCAGAATTCAAGCTTTCAGAATCCTCTTGGAGGACTAGCCATTATCAATAGAAATGACAACTACCATCTGCAAGGACTGTAGTTTGGATCTAAATTCAAGTTAGCCAGTGTCAAGCAGACTAAATTCAACATTACCTTCACAAAAGGACAGTATTTGATCCTCTGAACTCACGCCTATTTGTCAAAGGAAAATTTAATGCAAAATAAGCAAAAGTGGAAATTAAATTTGTAGCCTGTTGCAGCAATTGGACACTAAATCACTGACCTACATTGTTGAGTCCCAGTGCTCCAGTCAGGCTTCCTACCAACAATTGTTAGGTTTCCTATCACTCTTTTGAGAGAGAATACCACTCACAAACTGCGAAGAGCATAAACTCTCCTTACGGTCATAAATGTTACTCTTCCTCATATGTGATTTGATCAAGGATGAGAAGTGAATTTCATTTCTTTTACTGTTAATTCCTTCAGATCTTTATTAAAGGACACTAACTGCAAGACCTAGTAGTGAAAAACATTAAAAAAAACCCAAAGTGAAATTTGCTGTATGGATAACTCCTCTCAGATATAGCTTGCAAGTCACCCAAATACTTTTCACTTTTTACACATTACTGGATAATATATGACATGACAATAACTTTTGACAGAATCATTCTTCTCCTCTTGGTCACTGATTAAAAGTCAATTCAGGACTGATCACTGTCAGGATTCACTGTCTTCTGAAGGATACTCAGAGATTACTTATTCAGAGTGTTGATTTTCTTATCTTGTAAAGGAATGTGAGGGAATTGTAACTATCACACATATTTAATGTCATTTTGGCTCTTAGAAATGCAGAACACTCAGATGGAAGTCAGCTAATGGCAGACAGATGTTTTTGTTGCCATAATACCTGGTATAAAGTTATTCTTACTTGTATAGCATCTTCTGCAGTTCTGGCTCACTAATACCTCTCTCTTGTCTCTCTTTCATGCAGGGATCGTCAGTGGAAATTTATTGTCTGCAGGATGACAGACTATGACTGCTCATTTCAAAATGTTTAAAAGGAATGAGTACTTCAGTTGGAAAACTTGGGGACAGACAGTGTGGGATGAGGATTAGTGATTACAGAAGAAGGTCAGTTAGGCTCACAAAAAGGTACCAAGACTCATCATCTGTTTGCTGAAGACATAATTCTTTCCCTCTGGAGCTAATACATAAATTGCCAGCCCACATGCTCACAACAATGAATTCAGAGGATTCTTTTAAGCTGTGCTGACAGTTGTAGCCCCCAATTAAATTTACTTATGACATACATGTTTATGATACACAAATCTATGGTATATGCATTACCTTTCTTATATATACATGTAGCCATTCTAAACATGTACAACTTCCTTTCACATAGCAGCTCTATATAAATGGCTTCCCAGCACAGCCACTGCAAATGAGGCTGAAACATACTATATACTACCGAACATACATTAAACTTTCCTGTCTTCTACTTTTTACTTGGAACCAATCCAGTGACCCCTACCAGCTTCTCAGAGCTGGAAGTATGCAGAAAACATTATTGGGAGGTGTCTGATGGGCTGCATCTGGCATCACCTGTTACAGGCCGTCAGCATAACTCCACTGCAACAAAGGTCTGCCCACATGGGAGAATTCTGGGTATTTACAACAGGAAGACATCAATATCCAATATAAAGGAGAGTAGTTCCACCAATAAAAACAGAAGTCTAGCCCAGCTTTACTGAGAGTCTTTTTTATACTGTCTTAAAATCTCTAATGACAAAACTAACCAAGAATTCTGTTCTGGACAAACCCAGGAGAAGGTCAGGCCACTCACTCTCAGCAAATATGGATATCACATTCTTCAGAAGTCTGATGTTCAGGTGGATTTTGTTTCCACTACAGGTGCTTGTACAACATCTGTCTTTCCTCAGTAATACATTCTTGGCTTAGAATAGACAAAATTAGTGACTTAGGTTCTTCCAATTTGCAGATTCTATTACCTATAAACTGATCATGTTTCAATACTGCACAGCATTCGTGCAGCTGCAGTCCAACAAGAAAGAATATTGATCTGTTTCAGGAAGATCTGAGGTAGGATCTTCATTCTTGAAAAAGCAGGAATCTAGGGTTCAGTTTCTTAGTTGATTAATTCAATGGTGAAATTTAGCAGTGGCTTTGGTGGTGCTGCTTCCAGGGCCATGATGACTCCATGTGCCAATTTAAGGCTGCAATGGTTCATGTGAAACAGTGTCTGCCAGTTAGTTTTCATATTCCAAGCATTTTTAGCATGTTTACAAGCATACCCTCTTGTCCAATAAAGGAATGATAGATTTTGCTTTGCTGTAGCCTTGTTCTTTATTGATTTTGCTTACACCAGCTTTTTAATTTGCACACAAACAAACCCTCTGTCACTCTCAGACACCATGAAGGTGATTAGGGAGTTCTGTGAGAGCCAGTTGATATGTAGGTAACAGTGAGAGAGTATTTTATAAGCTTAGGGAAGCCAAAGAAGCTTGTTCACTGACACTGATAGACAGGCAAAGGAAGCCAAAGAACTCCAAAGAGTAGAGCACCAGAAGAGAAGGCACTTATGCCAGGGAATCAATGGAAAAGGTTGTGCACTAAAACTAGGCACAGGAGGATCATGCCTGAGAACAGCTGCTCTAGATGGAAACTCATCTCCCATACAACCTTATCTTGACTACTTAGGCTGTTCCTCATTCTGTGTGCACACCATGAGCCCATGAAGGCCTCTGAGGGGAGAGTACAATATCATCTTAAGCTGTTTTAAATTTACAGAGCCACAGAAAAGAGCAGTTCTGGTGTCTTCTCCTAGAGTTGCAGTGTCATA
Source organism: Cinclus cinclus (assembly GCF_963662255.1). NCBI lineage: Eukaryota > Metazoa > Chordata > Aves > Passeriformes > Cinclidae > Cinclus > Cinclus cinclus. Next base: position 21,488,645 of record NC_085047.1, on the reverse strand, counting down.
TTTTCCCATGTCATAGAATCATTAAGGTTGGAAAAGACCTCCAAGATCATTGAATCTAACATTAGACGGAATGTCATCATGAGAATGAAACCATAGCACTAATTGCCATGTCCAGTAATTTCATGAACATGTCCAGGAATGATGCCTCCACCATCTCACTGGGCTGCCCATTCCAATGTCTAATCACTCTTTCAGTGGAAAAAATCTTGCTGATGTCCAGCCTAAACTTCCCTTGGCACAGCTCAAGGACATTTCCTCTCATCCTTGTCATTGGTTGTGTGGGAGAAGAGCCTGAGCCTCACCTTGCTACACTCTCTTTTCAGGCAGTTGTAGAAAATGATAAGGTCACCCTTGTGTCTCTTCTCCCAGGCTGAACAACTCAAATTCTCTCAGCTGCTCTTCATAGGATTTGTGCTCCAGACCCTTCACCAGTTCCATTGTCCTTCTCTGGACTGACTCCAGATCTCAACATCTTTCTTCTTGTGAGGGGCCCAGAACTGGACACAGAATCTGAAGTGCAACTTCACCATGCCAAGTACTGAGAGACATGCTTGACACAATATTTTTTATATAGACCAGGATGTCATTGGTCTTTTCGGTCACCTGGGCACACTGCTGGCTCATGCCTCCATTCTCCCTCATCCCTGTCCCAGTCCCTTGTTTCCACCCATGCTCTATTCCCATCTCCACCCTAGCAGTGCATCTGTGCAGGATAGATTTCACAGGACTCCTCTTCAGAAAGTTAAGTAATTCTCAGATGAGGAAATGTGTGGGTGGGAAACAGAATGTATCTTGCAGGAAGGCAAAAATGGGATGTAGACCAAAAAAACCACAAAAAGCAGAACAGAGGCAAAAAAAGCGTGATTCCTGTGAAGTCCCAGGACAGCTAGTTAGCAAAACTAGGAAGTGAACTTAGCCCTTATCTAAGTTTTTATCTAAGTTGCAGTAGCTACTTCTAATGTTGAGGTAACCCTTCTGTATGAGAAAACACTGCTCCAAAGCTGTTAAGATTCCAGCCCAAATTCCTTAGCACAGAGTGAGGTGATGATGAGCCTGTCTCACAAATGTTTGCCAGCTTCAAAACCTCATCAAGTTTTCTTTAACTTTTCCAAAGCCATTCTGGGAAAGTGAATCTTTCAACCTGCTTAGGTTGAAATACCTTACCAAACCTGAGCCACTTTTCACACCTTCTGGCACAAACCAGATGCCATTGCAGGGAAATGAAGAGTTGTGCCCAATCAGACCAAGTACAGCCCAGCACAGATGGCCAGTGCAGGGAGCTCACCACATTTCTTCATTCTCAAGTGTTCCATGGCACAGAAGCACCACACCTGCACTTTTGCTATGTGGAGTAAAAGTCATCTCTGACCTGAGAGTAAACACAAAGCCTAACATTTTAAATAAAACCCTAGTCTTTAATAAATAAGACATAAGGAAATAATGTTTTGTTTGTTTAATAAATAACAACAGTATGGATTGAATTCAAACATCTGAGAGAGAAACATTCTTTTGACAATGCTGAGCATTGCCCCAGCCATGCTACAAGGGCTGCAGATGGCACATTATCAGCAATTTTTTTGAGATAAACTAGGGCAGGAAATTCTTCACATTCACAAAGGTAAATGCAGCAAACTTCAAGAAACAGAGCGAAGAACCTTTTGAACTTTTCTAAATGGAAATAAAAAAGGTGAAATGAGGTGGTCTGGCTGTGGAAGAGAAACACCAATGGGCACCAGACTCCCTTTGTGGGTCTCCTTTAACCTGAAACTCAGCAAAGGCAGGTGCTATGCCAAACCCACATCTTCCATTTGGACCACTTGACTTGAGCAGAGGTTTGAATAACATAACAGCGTAAGAAATTAGGGAAAAGAGACAGTCAAAGATAAGGACTTGACTGCTTTTGTTCCTAAATCTCAAGATTAACTTAAAAACCATGGGACTTCTGTCAAAAAATAAAAAGATCGAGCTCTACTTTTTAACTTGTTCTGATTTCTCGATTTGCAGAGCATATAAGCACTTCCAGTGTTTTTCACTTCCAGTAATTTTCAAGTGCTTTAAATAGTGTTTTCAAATATTTCTCAACAATGCTGAGCCTTGAAATGTATTTCTTAAGTGAAGGCTGAGATTCTTGTTTAATCACTTGAAAATGAGAGTTGGGACATCAGCACTTTTTAAAATATTTTAGGTCTTGTTTTACAGGACATGAAATACTATGAAATTAATGATAAATACACCTTGGCAACACAGCACTGATGAAAAAAGAAATAGAAAACCTGTAGTCATGTTGAAATAAGGCTTCTTTCCTGTAAGGTCAAGAGAGACCTTTCAACCTCTTCCAGTGCAGTATTAAGGATTTTGTAATACAAGATAAACCTGGTAGAGGATCATGGCATTACCTAAGCAGAAAGATGCCAACAAAGCTGAAGGGAAACCAGGCTGTGGGTGAACCAGATCTGGCAGAAGACCAGCTGGCTCTTTGGGAGACTTGCTTAGACTTGACCCTTAACTGACAGCCACTGATTTTTTTCTAATTTAAAACTTGATTTCAAGTCCACGTTTATTGCATTAGCAACAGGCTACTGCACTGGCCTGCGTCTTTAAGGCTACATTACTGTTTGTAATCAGAGAGTATGAACATCACTGATAGTGGCACTTTGTGCCAGAGTTGTTGGTGTGAACCGTAGGAAGGAGTTCTGCTAACAACACATTATCAAACATAAAATAGTGCTTGTGCTTAGATTTACTTTTCAAGATAGAATAGTTACACAGAGGACTGCTACTTTATTTCTCACATTTCAGGGTTCTGGTATGTGTTCAGATGATGCCCTGAATAGTAATCTGGACCTATTCTTTGAGAAGATTAGAAAAGGCACACAGCTGCCCACATGCTGAAAATAAAAGATTAAAATAAGTGTCTGTGGATCAGAGCCAACAGTCTTGTCTTTGTCTTTCTGAGCTCTATACCTGAACAACACTGATTTCAGTTTTACCAGCTTGTGAACCTTGGCCAAAATCAATGGAGTTCAGTCTTAAGCAAGTCAGGCATCTAAATACTTCTCAGGATCTCACCTGGTATGTCTCTGCAAGGAATACTGGATAAGCTGGACATCAGGTTAGAGGAAATCAGTCAAGGAGTGTGTCGATATACATGTAAATTGCCTAGGCAGCACATATTCTGTATGTACTTTCTTAAAACATAAAAGCAGGGAATTGGTAAGGCTGTTGGACCGGATGGTCACTGTAGGTCACTTCCAATTAAAACAGTATATTCCCTTCTATCCTACTTGAAAAATCTGACTTGACCTCATGCAGACCACGACTCACTTTGCCTTAGGTTATTTTTAAATAATTTAAGAAGAGTAGGAGAAGTTTTGCCAAGATTGGCGTTGAGAAGTTTTGCCAAGATTGGCGTTAAAGTCTTGTCATAGGATAAAACCCAGTATGCAAAAAGAAAAAAAAAAAAGTCACAGCTTCATATTTGTAGAATGTGAGTTTTAGTTTACCTGCAGGGTCAAATTCTCCAGGTCTTGCCCAAACAAGACAAATCACCACACTGCAGAACCTGATCCCAAAGAAATCATCCCAAAACATGGAGAACACAGAAAATGTGGGTATGGAAGAGATGGTTCTATCTCTGAGAAAAGTCAGGGGAATGACAACAGCCAGAGTGAAAACAGTGAAAGAGTCATGAAGCCACCTGAAGAATGTGCCATAATGTAATTTCTTAAAATAAATTCATGCTCCTCTATCTCAGGAGATGAGATTACTAGGATAATTTAATACCAGCAAAAAATTTTGAGAAAGCTCCCCAAATAACTTTGAAAAGAAAAAAGTCAGCACAGTACATCAAATACCATCCTTGAAAAGCAGAGGAGTTGCCAATTGAAGCAGAACCAACAGATAACGTTGATACAATTCTTTTAATCTGTGTTTGGAGCTCTTAACCCTTGACAAAGAAAACAGAGAGATGAGAACTGAAGGAGTAAGAGAACAATGAAGCATAAGTGGAAGGAGGAGATTGATCACAGATTAAGAAAGTGGCAGGAAAAGAATGAAAGCAAATAAATTGTCAACAAACTAATGAAAATGGGCCTTTGGCACAACCTGTGGCCTCTGAACTGAAAGTCTAGTTTTCCATGGTTGTGTGAGGCTGCATATAAAGTTTTGCTTCAGTTAATATAAACATATTGCTGAAACTACTTTAAAGGTTGAAGTTACTTAAGACTCTGGCTTGAGTTCAGATCCCTGTTAAAGTGAACTAAGTGCTGTTTGACAGGCACAGTAAACATAGATCTCCACTACATTAATGTTAAATGGTGACTGAGAGTGCTCTAGTGCTCTGCACCCACTTTATAAAGATACAGCATAGTCCCAGGATCACCAGCAAGAAATGCGTATCATGGCTTCAAATTATTTTCCCTGTTAAACCAAACCAGTCCCCTGGTGCCCTGTCTGGTACAAATTAATTGAATTTCTCAGCAATAGGGGAATACCTCCTGCTTGGTGTGAACTGAGCACATCGTAACACCAGTTGCTCAGGGCCTAGTATGTCACTGCCACCATTCCATCCAGCCTCCATGCACAGCCCAAACCCAATGGAGTGAGTTTGACCAGGCTCCTGTTAAGCCCCCCCAAGATGTCCGTTTCATTTTCTTTCCCCCTACACCATAGTGAAAACTAAAAAGATTAAATATTATTAACATAAAAGCATTAGCATCAACAGTGAAATCTCCTAATTTCTACTCATGCCTGGTGTTACTCCATCCCAGGTGCAGAATCCAGCATTTCACCTTCTTTAATTTCATCCTATAAATCACAGTCCAGTGCTCCAGTCTATCTAGAAGTCTCTTGTCCCTGAAGAGAGTGAACAGCCCCTCCCAGTCTGGTATTGTTAGTGAACTTGCTTATTGTACATTTAACTCCTATGTCCAGACCATTGATAAATGTATTGAATAGCACTGACCCTAGGACTGAACCCTGAGGATCACTGCTGATGCCTGGTCTCCAGCCAGATTCACTACAACCCCGTGAGCTCTGCCCTTCAGCCAGTTCACTACCCAGCACACCATGAACCCATTCATCCCACAGATGGACATCTTGCCCAAAATAATGTACTGGAAGGCAGTACCAAAAGCCTTATTAAAATACAGAAAAATGCACCTACCACCTTAATGCAAAATGCACCTTCACCTACCCATAGACGGAAATCAGCCTACTTAAACAGTATATGTGTGCGCTTGTTATCCATTTGCTGTGCCCGTTGATCTTATTATTTGAGGTAGATTTAAACAACTCTGCAAGTCAGGCACATTCACTTGTACCACAACACTCAAATTCTATCTATATATTCAATAAAGTTAATAGTATATTTCCATAATGTGCTGTGTGAATATCTGGAAAGATAATAAGCTGTTGTTGCATTTTTGTGAGCTGAAAGTTTACAGCATGAATATATTAATGAATTAAGCCTTTTGATTCAGCAAAAAGAAAGAAAGAGCAACAGACCGATATGTACTATTCTGTGGCTTAATCTATTAAAAAAATTAATTCAGCCTTCAGTCTGATGCCTGGAAGACCATACCAAATAAACAAATGCAATGTGGGATGCAATAAACAAATAAACAAATGTAATGTGGGATGAGCAGAAGTAAATATCAAATATAAATACTTCCATAGAGTGAAACACCCTGGCTAAAAAAGGATGAGCCATGAAAGGCATACATGAGTTCCCATGCTGAAATTTTCCTTTGTTTCCTTTTGTCAACGAGGGTATTGACCATAACAGAGAGCAGACTGCAGTGTGCTGCTGACACACTGGAGCACCTTGAAATGAACTTGAAAGAGTAGTCTGATGAAAGTTGACCAGAGCATAGCACCAAGGACTTGATCTCAATTCTCCTGTTAACTTAATTAAAAACTACAAAAACCACCTAGTGCTTCAGAGAAAACTGTCATCAGGAAACAGACTATTTTCTACTATTGGGTCTCTCTTTCTGCTGAGACCTAAATCTTCCTGATAGAAAGCCTAATGCTCTTTGACACTCTTTTAGAGGAGAAGGAATTGGCCCAATCCACCATGATCAGGTACATTTCTGTATTCCAGCCAGCTTGCTCAGCATTTACTTGGGTGTTGATAGGTGTTTCTCTGTGGTGCACCATTCATGGTTCAGTGCAGAAAAGCTCTCAGTGTTCTTCATTCCTCACCCTTCATGTGATACTGTATTTTCTTGATATATGCATGGGCAGTGAAAAAAACTACTAGAAATTGAGAATGATAGAGTATGGGAGAGGATAAGAAGGTGACATTATAAGCATCATTATAAGGTCATTATAAGCATCAGCTTAGTGCAATGGCCCTGGTCCCCCATTTAGCCATATATTTGAAAGCCAGAGCCAGTCTGAAATAGAATAAGCCTTCACAGGGAAAAGGACAAATGAAGTATATACTTTAAATTTGTGTGCAGCCAACCTGACAGTAGGAAGATAGTTGATGCTTTCTTTAATTGATGTATGAGCACACTGATGATGCAGGAACATTCTAATTAAAAAAAAAAAAAAAAAAACAAGAGGGAATATTCATCATGAGGCTTCCTAGAGGAGCCGTTAATTGTCTGAAATCTTAAAAACTAAAGAGTGCATGTATTGGCACAGGATAATAAACCTGAAAATAATTCCAAAAAATAATTACAACCACCTTTTCCTTAGGGAGCTGCTGGGCAGAAAGTACAGTGCAGAATCATCCATGTCATCTACCAGGTTTCACCTAGGCAGAGAGTCTTGCTTACTCCTTCAACTGAGGGAACAAATCCATCATTTTGTTTAGACCATCATGCTCCAACAAGCTGTTCAATCTGCAATTTGCATCTTGAATGCTGTGCAAGGAAAAAAAAAATAAAAATCTGAGTCATGCCAGAGAATCTTTCACAGCAAAAAGGAAGAGGGGAAAGAAGGGGTGGAAGAAAGAAACCTTCACAAAATAAGGGGATCTGGGGGAATAAGCATCCACAGCAGGACTGATATGTAATTAGCCCCACAAATAAAACCTCTTATAAGTCACCATGAGCAGTACCCCTATGAATAGTCTTTATGGAAAGAATGTCCAGTTGCTAAAGTGCTAGCCAGGAACTTGAGAGGCTCTTGTTTGTCCATCCACCTTTCATGTGAGGACAGCAGGTTCACCTATGTCACTTACACTCTCATGACATATTGCAGAATAGGATTGAAGGTCATACTGTAAACTTTAAGCAGGATGATACTCTTAAAAACCACACACAGAGATGCTAACACACATTTTCAAAGCAATATTTTTGTTGTGCCCAGGCTGTTAATTAATCCAAGCAGACTTAGGTAACACAACTTGCCTGATTCCAAGATAGCACAGTCAACACTATGACTGTGCTTTGTTTCATGTGTAATTTGGACATATGAAACATGCCTGGTGTCTCTCTGAATCTCATGTCTCCACAAGTTAGGGAGAGAAATCATCACTGGCATCATGCACAAAGAAATGCAATAACAACAGTGAGACTCTATGATATGACAAGGAGAAGGCTGGGAGACCTCTCTAAATATGACAGATGAGATGAATATCAGTGTGAGTGTGCTGGCTCCACATTCTGGCATTTTGTGCTTGCCTAGAGGGCTGATAACAAGGGCATCCTGCCTGGCTCCTCAGGGCTCTGCACAAGTGTCCCTTCAGAGACAACCCAGCAGCATGGCAGCTTCCCAATTAGCACAGCCACCACAATGCACCAAACAGCACTAAGTTCCCTGTTCAGGTGACCATTTCTTACCCATCAAAGATGAATTTGTCTTCTAGGAGTGAAAGCACATTACAACTCATGTGGCTAGAACACCCACCATGACTTTTGTTGCCAGTTCACGTACCACATGCAGATGGTGTCAATGAGCCAATTGTGAAAAGGCCTTGACTGTCTCGGTCTTCTGGATGCTTGCTGAAGACACAAGCTGCACTGGTGGTCTAGGCAAGCACCACCTTTTTCAGTCATTCTAGTTACAAATTCTCTAGAAAGGCTACAATCTTTCAGGACAGAGAGGTGGAGATACTCTGCTGCCCCTAAACTACCAGGGTTGCACTGACCACCTATGGAATACCTACTGCTAAAGTACTGCAGGCAACACCTACAGTAAAGAGACACCTTCCCAGATACCACTGCACGCCTCCGCTGCTGCAAGGAGGGAAAATGTTCTTGAAGGATCAAAGTGTGACTTGTATTAAAATGCTTTATAGACACTGATCTAGGGATCTGCCAGACATATCACCAGTGTCCAGATTTACAACAGCACTAAGACCACAAAGACAGAGAAAATAGCTTGACAATTCACATTTTCAACAGTAAAAAGTGATTTCCTTTAATAACAAAGATCAAGTTTTTCATGTGGAGGAGAGAGGCTTCAGCAAAATGAGCAATGCAGGCTGGAAGTGGAAAACTGGAAGGCAAATTCTTAGTAAATCAGGCAGTGGAAGACTGGAAACTGGTTCTTAATCCTAACCACTGCTGTCTGGTGCACAGCCTGAACCATACCACTAGCCCTGGGAACATCTGTGCAATCAAGCCCTACAGGTGAAGATGCCTGAGAACCTTCTTGGGTTTTAAGATTGGAGCCAACAGCATTTGAACATCTGAGGTTGTGTCCAGCAGCAGAAATTAGTCTGAATTTCCATGGAAAGTTCATACACATGCAGAAATCAGGCATGTCTGACTGAAACAACAGCTTGGTGGAGTTTGAAGGGATGTGCCAAGGCATTTAACTGGGCACTTGGACTTTGTGGTTCTTTTAACACACAATACAATTGTGTGTGCATTTCCTATAGTAGTCCAAACAAAAGAGACCAGACTCTGGACCCTAAGGTCTTGATACTGTTCATGTAAAGAAAAGTTTCAGGTCAGATGCCGAAGGTCAAGGCTAGATGTAACTTGAAGATGTTGATGTAAAGCTGCTTGATATGGTAGCCAAGAAAATGTGAACCCTTTTTAGCTCTCTGTTCTCAAAACTTGCCTCCATAGATAGCTAGTGACATAAGAGCATAGTCACTGTTCCAGTTAGCACAGCTTCTCACAGAGCTTACACTTCTGAGTGGGGAGTACTGTGACCTAAAATCCTCATGCTGGCACTTGCACTGGCTAGTGGATTAGGCTAAATGCTCACAAGCCAAGTCATAGTGCTCCACAGCTAATGATTTCTCATTAAATCATACTCTTCTATGGAGGAGGCTGCTACGTTTTTCGAAGGAGATTTTTATGCTTTTAAACTACAGTGATTTAAAAGGGGTAACTCAATAATGACAATAAAGGCATGAGAATATGGTAAAGACACTACATTTTTATAAGGGCAAACTATAAAGATATTTATAACAGTCAGTACCCTTACAATCTCCAAAACATATCCACAAACAGCCATGAAATTAATATGCTTAGACAACTGCTGGGCTTAATCCAGTGCAAGTTTAAATCAATGAAGGGACATCAGGGACACTGGACTGTGTCCAGAAGTGAGCAAGTGAAGAGCACAGCACAGAGAGTGGTGCTCCAGGCAGCATTCATACAGTAGGCTAAGCATATCAGACACTGGCAGACCTTGCACAGGAATTCTCAATGGAAAATCCTTAGTAGGGCAGAAATTGCCTCAGCTATTCTTGGCATATTTTTCAATACCAAATCTAAGATCCCCAAACCATAACTAAGGCTTTCCACAAGGCTTAGTGGGCTTTCCATGAGTCAGGTTAAGTATAGCATCATTCCCTTATTTGTGAATCCTGTTAAATTGTTTCCACTCTCTCACCACTATGTTTCCAGTAAAGGTGGGTTAGGCGCAGAATAAAGGGAGCAAAAAACCCAGAATCTCAGTTGCCTGGTAGTAAAACATAGGGATATCTTCTGCAAACATCTTAGATGTTTTGACTGCTTGAGTGCTGAAGGGCTGTACTTGTGATGTTTCAAACAGGACTGAACAAGAGGAAACCTTCACAATTTTATTTTTGCCACTGATTCTCAGTGGAGTATGTCTCCTGAGATTTCTCTACTTCCATGGACAAGTTCAGTAGGTGTTGCATAAAGAACATCTACCCCTGGATCTCCTGAGGATGTCAAAAATACTTCACTCTCTCTCTCTACCTTATTCCTTGTGTGTATTTCCTGCTTGTTACTAGCTGGGAGACACTCCTCCTGCATATCTCAATGCTTCTGACATGCTCTTCTCCTGACTCTTTCCTGGATAATAAAGACTATCCCAGCTTGACAAACCAACTCTCAAGGAATCCAGAAGGTTTTAGATCTGTGTCCAGATGGGGACAGAATATGAAGCTGATAATTTAAGGGAGTTGCCATAATTGTGACACATGCATGGAGCACAAGATGAGTTCTTGCTTGACTTAGAGAGGTAGTGGGATGATGCATTCACAGATACACATAGAGGGCAAGACCTCCTGTTCACTCTGACTTCAGCATCAGACCACCACTGCTTCTTTCACTCTTTGTCTGTCTTCCTCAAACAGATAAGTAACACCCAGGCAGACAATGAATGAGACACTTACTGCACAGGGAAAAACCAAGCAATATGAAAATATGTCAAAGGATGCTGATTTTGTTAACACAATAATGATAAATATTATGTGCACAAACAGAGGAAAAATGGCCCAGCGTAGTGGTGAAGTGCTGTGCAGACACAATTTGCAAAACAATTTGGTTGCCAACTGAGAAATGTGGCAAATACATTAGCTGTAAGAGTTATATGCATTCCAATATCATCTTAACATGAACTATTAATTTTCTCTTCTTTCCCTCTAACCTGGTTAATAAGGCTGATAAAATATTTATTAGGTAGCATAAAATATGCACAACACTGCCTTTAACTGCGTGCTTGTCAGAGAAAGCACACATTAAAAAAAAGAAACCACTTATGAAACTTTGCTAAAACACATTCATCTTGACTCAAGCAATGCATATTGCCACACATACATATTTCCCTCAAGAAAGTGCAACTAGTTATTCAATATTCTTATTAATGATAACTATAGTAAAATCCCAGTAAACATGGAGAAATGTCTCTTTTTTTAAAATATCAGGTTGAGTGTACTAGATATAAGAGTATACTGTGTGTAAATGGAGTGAAACCTGCAAAAGATGTAAAACATCTACCAAAATTTATGACATGCACAAACTCAGTAAACTGTTGGTCTTGAACAATTATAAATGTTCTTTTTTTCGATGATCTGAATTAGATGCATGAGCTCTATTTTTACATAGGTTCACTGAAGGAGAAAAGCTATTGACTATCAGCTTATGTGCATACTCATCAGGGACTAAGTACAGCCAGGGCACATTTCCTCGGTCTGCAGTCAGTGTTTAACAGATTGCTAGCTAAGGAGAAGTCTGTAGTAGAGACAATGAAGGCAGACAGCTCTTCCTTTGGGAAGCACCAGATCAACACAGCCTCTCCTATAATACATTGCTCACAGATAAGCACAGGCATCATAATTTGAACAGAGACCAAATAAAGATTCACACACAGACCACAGCTCTGAGGACCATGGCACAAGACATGGAGTCAACCACCCTCTTTGCTCTCTGAATCCCTGAATAGACTCCAAGCCTTGATTCTCTGGCTTCAGTTTTGTATGTTGTTTTCATTACAATCAGCTTGACAATGCAGGGGAAAATGGCATGGAAATTTGTTTTCACTGTACATGGACTCCCTCCTCACCTGTTACATGATCAGGCAGTTACATAAGTGGCCCAAGATGTCACACTCTTCACCCAGGCACTGACCCTTGAATTAAACCAGGCAACATAACTCTGAGTAGCTGGAGGGTCTGTTTGTGAGAGGATTTACAGGGCTGCAGTATTGAGTGTTCTTTCCATCTTCATGACTGTGTTCATCAGTGGGTCATCATTTGCAGACAGAGACATTCAGACAGCCATGATGCAGAGAGGTTCCATGTTCTGTTCCAAAACTGGATGCACATCAATGGGATATCAGAAATGCTTTCCTCATCTTCCTTTTTCTAAGTAAAAGGGCAATCAATCCCAAGTGCACCAGCATGGTTCCTTGTTTTAAAAGAAGCAGATGACCTTGAATAAGATTTTCTCTCCCATCCCTCTCTTCACACTGGCTATCTGATCCAGGGCCCACAGAAATCTATGAAAACTTTTAACCCAGACTTCAAAGGGCTCTACAGTCAGCCCTTTTTTCATCTACCCCTTTCAAACATACCCAGCATTTTATGCAGCACAGTGTAGTCAATAAATCTGGTGGCATTTGCCTACAGACCACAGAGCATTTTTTAGTCATTAATGACACACAATACCAGAAGCACATATTATTCAATGGCTGATTTTATAACTCCTGAAAATGAATCTAAATGAGGAGAAAAGATTTATCCAGAATCACACTGAGTTAGCACCATGATTGCAAAAGAAATCCTGCTCTCTTTACCCTAAGTAATGCTTCGTCTCCTTGCACACTGGATTAATTTTGAAAAGATTGTGAAGGAAACAGGTAGTGAGCACCATCCCTGCTTCTCATGGCTTCTTTCTGAGGGTGATTCTCAGATGTTGCCCTATACCACACTATCAGAGCATATTGTCCAGTTCTCAGTAAGGGCAAAGCACCTGAGCAAGGCTGATGGTAATGCCAGTAGGCCATCCAGTGATCCCCCAAGGGATATTTGCCTCGATGCTATAGGTAATTCAAGCATAATTGTCTACAAATTCACACAACCAGAAACAATGCTTGTTTAGAGATTATGTATTACACAAACTAATGCCCTGTTTTCCTGTGCACTTTAGGCTTGCAGATCCCCACAAGTAGAACTCGCCTACTTGGTTTTGGCCACAAAAATTAAAGCTTTTCATCCTTTTTTTTTTCATTTTCAACAAATGTAAAGAAATTATTACAAACGTAGACCAAAGTGAAAGCTAATGTACATTGTTACTAATCCTTATTAGGATAAAATGCCCTGATATCTCCTAATCGGTTATAAAGCTCTGAGCTGCAATTACAATTTATTCCCTGTCTCTCATTACACATCAGTTTGAACTGTGTTCCAGTTTCTCATGAGACACTGGATCTAACTGATCTGGCATATTATTTCCCAGAATGGGAGTGACAAAAAGGGAAGGGCAGGTATTGGGTTATCTGAGGGGGCTCTCTTAGAGAGGCTGCTATATGACATGATATCTTGCAGCTGTTTCAATGGACGGTCTCTCTTGCACTTTTCAAAGACAAATGATGCACCAAACGATCAAATTGCTGCTCACTCTATTCTAGTTTACAGGAAGTCTGGGATTTAGGGAAAGGCAGGATATAGAGGATTTGAAAGTTGGCTACAACTCCTGAACTTAAATTTGAGTTCCAAGCCCATCTAGAAACCAATGCAAAGCTCTGGGAAAACACAAGCTCTCATTATGAAGAAGCTAATAGAGCTATATGGCTGTACCAGACTCTCTACCTTTCTCTCCTTGCTCATATGTGAATGCGATGAGCTCTCTATCATAGGAACTACATTTTCAACATTTTTTGTCTTTAATTTATTTACTTGTGCTTAATCCAATCCATGACCAATTCCTCTTGAGACTGCAAAGGGTGAGCTCAGTCCATTTAGAAACAGCCCACATATATTTCAGCTTAGCACATTTGGTACCATCATATTCAGTTGGAAGGATTATTTATCTCCAAAATGTAACATTTAACATTGATACTTGTTTCTTGAAAGGTTGCAAGAATAAAAAGTACATAGGAAATAATATATAAACCAAATGTAAACTCCTATAAACACAGCTGCTTCACCTTATCACGCATTCCCCAGCCATGAGGCTTTTGGACAGGCTAAATCAGGACTCCGTAATGCTCACAGGCCTGAACAAGTAAGCAAAAGGCTATTAGTTAAAAAAAAACTCCACCATACAGCTGAAAAAGAGAAATATTTTCCCTGCTTTCCTTAGTACTGAAGGACAAAAACTGTCTCTGAGATGAACCTGAGCTCACAGATAAGCAGATTGGTAGTACAATCATCAGCTGACAATGACAGTACAGCTATCTGGTTTAGTTAACAACAGCCAGAGCAGATTATGCAGCTGGCAACAGGAAAAATCATTTTCTTCTTATCATGTATCCTTTTCTTAATCTAATCACCTACAAACAACTTGCCTATTTCTATCAGATCAAAATAGCTTCATTAAATAAAGCTGATGCCTTAAAAGGTAAAAGTTTCCAGTGTTGTTCTTAAATGAAGCTATACCTGTAATAGCTTAACTGCAGATTTAGGTTTTAAAGAGGGGAATCAACTCCAGAGCCAATGTCAAGGCAGCCTTTTAAAGAATATTTGTTGGCATGCAAAAACACACACTCCACATGCTGCCACCAGAAACATTTTCCTTCAAAATAAAAAGAAATGAGAACAGTAAACACAAGATTCTTAGAATGCAGAAATTATAAGATACTTTGGATCAGTCACTCTCTTTCCTGAACCTTGAAGTATTTTTACTTCAGATACAAAAAAGTAGCCAACAGAGAAGGTATTTGTACAATTTTTTTCACCAGCAGGGATCTCCAAGACACTATTAGGTTAGTCACTTTGCAGTGAGTATCAAGAAAATCCTTTTTTTACACCTTTCTGCTGTGACCAAGACCAAGAAAGCTATCTTAGCAACATGTGTTAATAATGAAGATAGAGAATGCATAGCTTTATGATATATTCTTATTTTTACATGTTCAACTCCTATATCTTGATAATCTCACATTTTGGGAGCCAACCCAGCAATTTAATTTGTAAAAACATCTTCCCATAATGCTTCAGCCTAATTAGACTGGGAAAGTCACGGTCCAGAAAAGGTGTATTGCAGTCATATGGCCTCTCAAAATCACATGGAATTTTAAAATGCCTTGTTTTATGAGGTCTTATCAGGGGAAGCTGTCCCTAGCCTTCAGATGTTAGGAAAAGCAATTACTCCTACCTCAGGTACTGCTACTACAGGCCAAGCAGGTAATTCAAAATAGCTAATAGTTTAGTCAGCCACCAGACCTTGTCAGTTGCCCCATGCATCCTATTACATTCTCTCAGTTCACTGGAATTAAATGTAATTATCTTATGACAATCAATCATATCCTTGCATCAGGGAAGAAAATGAGGGGACTAATTGGGTAAAAGATGATTTATACGGCCTTTTCTGTCACAGGAGCAAAGAATAGTTTTTACATCATAACAACATCAAATCTTTACTATATAACCTAAATTTCTGTCAAGCCATGATTCCCACTTGGACTTTTCTTACATTATTACAGGTTAAAAAAAAGGAAGAAATAAATTATAAAAATGCGTAGATGTGTGTAGATACACACAAGGGAATAGTCAGTTTGTTTCCTAGACATAATAAGTCTTTGTATAAAATGGTAGGTTGGAATAATTTTCAGTCAAGAATTGAGCTCATCAAACTGGAAACTGTTGTTAGCAAAATTACTCTTGGACCATAATTTTTCTGGCACCTGTGGACTCCTTTTTGTCCTTCCTATCTTCTATTTTACTGCAAAAGTGCCAGCCTTCTTGATCATTTTATAAGGACAAAAATAGCATCTATAAAAGAGACGAAGAAACTAAACAAAGATTGCATGAAAAATAAATTGTGCAAAAATTAGTAACAGCTACTATTACTGTACAAACTAAATTAAACAGAGGGAGAACACTTGCAAAGATGAGGAGAGAACAAGGAGTTAACCTGTATGTGGCGATGAGTGATTCACTGTGACTTGGCACTGGTAACATTTCAGGTCCACATGACCAATCTAAACCTGGCCCAGTTCACAGTGATCAAAAGCTGGTACAACCTAGTGTGATGTTTGTTGGCTGTAGAAATGAGCTGATGGTTTAAATCTAATTCTTCTCAGAGGGCAGAAGTTGTAGTGCAAGGATGCTGCCCGGCAAGCTCAGAAGACCAATGGTTATTTGCCCAAGCAAAATCTTTCCCGCTTATTTGTTCTCATCACAGTTTAAGGGGAAGCCTGACCAAACACTGCAGAGCCACATCTGACTATTGTTTGTGTATTGAAACTGTAGTAATATACCTTCTTTACCCATCAGGCAATAAGAATACAAATAAAGAGAATAAACATAAAAAAAATTCTAATCAACTCAGAGGCCATTTTTTCTGCCCCTGAGAGGAAATGCACAAAATATGGTACTTTCTCATACAACATTTATTGCCTTTCATTAGCACTAGACGAAACACAAAATCTCTAAAACCGGGATAATATTCCCTTCATGCCCCAAATGCTGGCTTTGCAAACTCAAGCACACATTTTAGCAGCAAATTAAGTATTTCTTCTGGCACCAATCTGTGCAGTCTGCAGTCCTGCGTGATGTGACACAGTCACAGATCCCTCTCTCTTTAGGTGAGGGTTATGTTATGGGTGTCCATAAACCTCTGACCCTGATAGACTGCCATCATAGGGTTAAATCCCAGTTCAGATCTTGCTGACTGCATGGCAAGCACATAATATTCAGTTCTCTGTCCTATGAAGAAATCTATTTGGAGAGCTAGAATGAAGCACAGTCTGTAAATATTCATACTGTTTGTCAAAACTACAGTGCACATGGGACTCAGAATGCATCCTACGAGCCAGCCTGCACACTGAAGTAGCTTCATGTTCACTTGCCAGAGAAGAATGGCTCCCTGACACCCCTGCACTACTTAGCCAGAACCTGCTGAAGAAGTCAGTCACAGAACCAGCTTTACTACCCAGCAAATGTAGGTTAGGAAAGGTCGTATCAGGAATTTCACCTGAAAATCATCTGCTCTGGCATTCATATCCAGGACCTTTCAACAGTGTCCTGATTTATGCTACCATGGCTAATACACAAAGTCTAGGCAGCCAGTTCAGTTTCATAATGAACATAGTGAAACTGAAATGAAAAGCAACCACGTCTCTTTTCTCATACTTTAGTACCCATCCTGCCTCAAATAGGAGAGTGCCACAGGAAAAAAAGAAAGAAGTGTGTACTTTGCACACAACACTGGATCAGTGATGGAAACCTCAGCCTATGGAAAGCTAGAATGATAGTAAAAAAAGTTTTCTCTAGTTATCAATTTGGGAAAGTTTTATATTGGATTTTTAGAGGGGAATGACCACAAAAGCAGCTTTTAACAAGGTGCTGACAAAGTACTGTAAGGTGCAAATCAATCCCTGCCACTACTGTGGACTGCTGTTTCTAGGTATTCCTCTTGTAGTGCCATGAGGCTGCACAGAGTGGTCAAGAAAAGCATGAAAGCTTACACACCACAACATAAAAGAAAAGACCTGTTCAAGTGGAAATTTGCAGCAAGGATGAAAGAATGCTCCAAATATTTCTACAGTCTGCTGATATTGCTAACATTTGTCATTCAGATTGATCTTCAGCTGAGAAACGAACATTAAAACTCGCTGTTGTAACCAATTTGTATTAGAAATGTAGAGTAAAACAATGAAGTCTTCTAGTATTTAATGAAAGTAGCTACACTCTGTGTAATTTTGCACCTATTTTGCTTCTTAGATCTTTCACACCTCTCCTTACAATCCTTTCTAAATGCTTCTCATCAAGAGTTAAATTCAGGAAGTTTTTATGGAACAAGCACAGGAGCAGAGATTGTGTGTCATAGGTTTCCAAGCTTCTCAGCAAGCTCATATTTGCAGGCTGGATGCTGCTCCCCAACTATTTGTAGGTGCCTTCCTTTAGAAAAGCAGTGAATTGTGCCAGCTCTGTGTGCCAGAGCAGAAGCTTCCAGGGCAGAAGCCAGACAGAGAAGTGAGGACTATGCCTGTGGCACAAATGGGAAGCCTGCAGCCTTCATACAGAGAGCTCAGCAACTGCTGCCTACCATTCTCTGCCTTCAGTCATATTTCTGTGTCTCCCCAGCTTTTCCATGAGTTTCCTCGAAAAGCTGAATCATCAGTAACACATGCAGGTACTGCTGTGGCCTGTGTGGAATGCAGCTGGTTTGACTGACATCCTTCTGCCAGTTAGCCAGAGAGCATTTGCATTTTCAAGCTATCACCCACAGTGATCTCATGGAAAGAACAAGTGTTATCCAGCACTATTCAATAGCATTAATCATAATACAAATCCTGTTCTTGGGCTCATTTGCTTCATCCCAGGCTTGTACTGATGCCTGACTCACACTTAACCACAAATTCCCACTCTTCTTCATCACTAAGAGTAATTTGATGGACAATGGGGATACCAGCAGCAGGACAGCTTTTCAAGCCAGTTGGCATGTCAAGAGCTACTGATTTTATTAGTGCCTCTAGTGACTTAGTCTCTAGGGGTTTGTAGCAGGAATGCAACTCCCAGATTTGCTGCTACACTGTCTGTCTTGTAGTGCTCTTGGAACCAGTTTTGGGGCTGAAGGATGGCAAAATGACACCAGTCACAGCTCCTGCACAAAAAGAGTCTGCAGAGGTTTGTCTCCACACTGCAGGCAGGCTGGAAAATGAGTCACCTGCAGAACTAACTGCTCTGTATCCTACAAGTAAATTTGACATTATTTCTTTCCTGAGCACTGTTCTAAGAACAGATGAGAGCTAATTCTATGGGGTAATATATAGTTCAAGCTAACACTCAAATGTATCTAAGAAGAAAAACAAAATTCTACTTGTAAGCTTGGCATTTTCTGATGGCAACAGATTGTTTGCTGCTTTTGGAGTTACAGCTGTACACAGCTGTTAGTGATCAAGCACTGCAGAACACCCAGCTCTTCACATGCGTATTCTGTGCTTTGCAGTTATTTTATTTCTCGATAGGCTGCTCTTATGGCCCAGATGTTGCTATAATACAAGTAATCCACTCTGGAGGCTTGGTGGATGTTGTATAGATCAATATGAGACAGTTTGGCACTAAGGGACAATATAAATAATGGGCAAACATCCAAACCTGACCTACAAACTCAAGGGACACCTTCACAGTCATATTCCTTCTATCAAATAGGATTTATATGTGTGCATTCATAACCTCACCATTGCCAGAGAGGGACAGCAATAAGCATTTCAACTTAACCTTATGTCAGACCTAAAATTTGAATATACATATCTCAGTATGATCTAGATTTGCAATACTGGAAACCTTGGCTGGAGGCAAGAGAATGGAAAAACCCTCAAATCATGAACTCAGAACAAAACAAGTGGAATGCAAGAATAGCCTTTAAACAAGCATGGCAAATACTATATTTGGTTTTAAATTATGCAGAAAAAATGGGAGCACAGCAGAAAACCCACACAGATGGATTTTCTTCTCTAGTCAAACCAAACCAACCTGCAGATTAATAACTAAAACAAATATTTTCCCAGCACCCTAAGATGTTAATTTTTCTCTTCATTAAATGCACACTAATAGTTCAATCATTGCACCAATGCTAGTTTTCACTTATTTGATCCAGTACTACAGATTACCAGCAGAGATTTTTATCAGATTTCTTCCTTGCATTCAGTAACTGAATGAATTTCATATTGTGCTTACATAAAGAAAACTTCCTCAAATCCTGATGTTAGCTTACAAAAAGTGATGGTTCCTCCTCTTGTGTTATTGTAACTCATATTCTTTCCAATTCCTTTCACTAAATTTCATATCTAAGGGGAGGTTAAGACCTACCACTTTGATCTAGCAATAAGTTTTGTGGCTAAGCCCTTAGGGCTGAACCAAGGTCTAAAAATATAGTTCTCCACCTGTGATCAAGCAGGCCTAAATAAAGGAAGAAGGCAAAAAGAAGGAAGGGGAAAATAAAAAAAAAAAGAGAAGAAGAAGGAAGAAAAAAAGCCCAAGAAAGTAGAAAAGGAGGAGAGGAGAGGAGAGGAGAGGAGAGGAGAGGAGAGGAGAGGAGAGGAGAGGAGAGGAGAGGAGAGGAGAGGAGAGGAGAGGAGAGGAGAGGAGAGGAGAGGAGAGGAGAGGAGAGGAGAGGAGAGGAGAGGAGAGGAGAGGAGAGGAGAGGAGAGGAGAGGAGAGGAGAGGAGAGGAGAGGAGAGGAGAGGAGAGGAGAGGAGAGGAGAGGAGAGGAGAGGAGAGGAGAGGAGAGGAGAGGAGAGAACTGTTAGGTTAACAATTTGGTTGTATAGATATGCATTTCAATCTGAGCAGTGTGCAACATACTTTGTTTGCTTGATCTGTCATCTCTGTTAAAGGTGAGATTTCATTTCTCTGCTTAGCCTAACAGAATGTTTCTAATAAGAAGCATGATTAGGCAATCACTGTGAAACAAAATCTCTTTGGAAGAGAAGGATAATTCTTCAGAAAGGAAAGCACAGTAGGCCACATGAAACTGGCAGCCCCATGAAATGATTTCTGATTCAGAAAAATTAACACTTTACATACAACTTTTACAATACCCTGTAATTGTTTATGCCTTTTATGTGAGAACTGGATAGTAGGGAGAAAATATTTTTTATTAATTCCTTTAAAACAGATATAGTCAATTTTAGAATACTTCTGTGGCATGAACACTATGTGACAGGTATAAGTATGGTGAAAATGTTTAGTAAAACTTGTGACCAAAGATACAAATAAGTCAGGAAATAAACATAAATTGTAACACATCTGACCACCCAGCATTAGCTGTTAAAAAAAACATTAAGGATCCAAAATGCAAATAAGGAAATGAAAATTACTTCACTTACTGCCCTTAAGTAGAATGCGTAGACACTTTTGCAAATGTGATGAGGCACCTCTGTGCATTCTTAGAGATCTAACTGTATTTAGAAACCTTACATGCTTCAATTAAGAAGCAAGTTCTGTAAGCAAGCAGCTGGGATTGTGATGTTGCCAGTATATCAGTCTGTTCCCAGCCATGTCATAACCTGACAAACACGTAAATTACAGCTTCCCACTCATCCCCTTCATTTACATCACTCTTCAGCATCACAGAGTCCCAATTTCTAAACTGGAATAGTCTTCAATTCAAGATGCTAGCAGCAGTTTGGGGTGAAAAAATGAACCCCAGGCACCACCAAGTGGCATTTTGCACTTTTAGATTGCAGCACTGCATCTCAGAACACAGCTTCTTAGATCACCCAATCGAAAAACCTTGCCCTTGGTGCCGTGCTGAGACCTGGGGTACCTCCTTCCCCTCCTCCTGCCCTCATCTCAGGGCTCGAGGTATTTATCACACTTTTTCCCCTCACTCCTCCTTGCAGGGCAGCATTTAGTCCTTTATCCCACAGTCTCTCCCCGTGGTGGCAGGGCTCAGCCATGTCCTGCAGTGGTCATTCAGAGCTGTCTGGAACTGGTTGTGCCCAGCAAGGGGCACCCCTGCCCTCTCCTCACAGGGGCCACCCTATAGTCCCTGCTGCCAAAACCCTGACACAAGCATCAAATACAATTGATATCGGCAATAATTTTCACTGGGGACTGTCTGTGACTGAGAGCTAAGAGGTGTGAACTGGGTGTGTTGGAGGGAAAATGATCAGCTCCCACCACAAACAGTTCTAAGTCATGTGACAGGGGGCATGTGCACACTAATAAGGAAAAGATTCAGACAACCTATATTGACATTACTCGCATTTTATTTCCATGGCTTATCTTCTGCTGGCCTTCCTTACCACTAAGCGGGTATATTCACAGAGCCCTCTCAGGGACAAGCAAGGCAATTATCCACTGCTTCAGCAAAGTGACAGATGACTTGATCCAGTAGGTTCAGGGAAAAATCACTACATTTTAGTTGCCATCATATCCCCTGATTGTTGAGGTCAGTCTTCAATCTGAAGTATTTGCTCTCTAATCACAAACCTTCACATTTGGAAAGAAGGAAAAATTAACAAATTACCATTAGCAACTGAGAAATTTTTAAATTGTTACCCTGTACCTATGACACAGTTTGACAGGTGTAGAGATGTGCTGCTGCAGTAGTACTACCATCATATACTTCTAAGTAATATGCCTTCAGGAAAGACAGCACACTGGGCAAATTTATACCTGTTCATCTGCCTCTACCATTAACATGGGTTGGCAAATATCTCATTCTACCTTCACCACATACAGTTTTCCTTGCAGTTTTACTGGATATTGAAATGTAGCAATATCTCATTTTGGTGTTTCTACATATGCCAGTCACATAGGAACTCATCATGTGGGAAGAAAAATAAAGTACCCCCTTTAAGAAAAGCCACAGTGTCAGAGAGATTACAGAGCTCTGTTTTTCCACTCATCAAATATTTTTCCATCACACCACAATGAGCTTTTAGCCTACCTACACACTCAGGGAACAGTTTTGTGTCCCCACTGCCCTGATACTTTCCTTTTTATGATAAAAAAAAACCCCAAACCCAGAGCATCAGGTATGCAGAAACTCTTCACCAGAAATACAATTGCAGCCATCCTTATACCCACCATAGAGGACATTAGAAAGCTCTTAGAGGTGGGAACCTCAGGGACAAAATTAATAAATATCATTAGGCATTGGGTGAAAAGTGTCCTCCATTGAACATTCCAGAAGCAGCTTTTCCCCAGTAATTTCCCCTCTCAGCAGATAAGCAAGCAGAACAGCATGAGAGCAGAACAGCATTCTGGCACAACTGCAACTTGCACCAGCATTTGCTCTAAGCTTGAGCTGAAATTTCATACTAGAAACAGTTATTAAGGCCTCTTATAAATGTAAATCATAGGCAAAATAGCCATTTCAGCAGGGTGTTTATGTGCATTTGAACAGCTGCTCTACAGTAACAGCTCTTTCATCCACACAGATATTTCTTGTTTCTTGAAGCTGGGATGAAGATTTGGGAACAAAATATTCTTGCATGGAAGAACAGCACTTACTTGGTAATTAAGTACATTGTGATTCATAACACCAGAGGAATGCCAGCAAGGCAGAATTGTTCTCTGATTAGAATAAAAAAGAAAATTATTCAGACAACAAACCAGGTTTCTCTATGGTTTTCTTGTGGGAACCTTTAAGGTTCTATTCTCTGCCCACAAAACAGGGAGAACAATGCTCCGTTGTGAGACAGAAAAATTGATCTCATTTGTAGTGTCCAGACTCTGCTGTATATGTTATTAAATATTGTTTCATCCTACTAATAAAGCTGAATTTGTTGTGGTGGCAGGTGCAATCAACAGTGTCATGACATCCCAAGAATGTTGTGGAGAACATAAGAAAAAGCAAAACCTCTAACCGAATGGATATCTATGCTGGTTTTGGCTGAGACAGAGTTAATTTTCTTTAGAGTAGCTAGTATTGGGCCATGTTTGAAATTGTGCTGGAAACAGTGTTGATAACACAGGGATGTTTTGATAGGTGCTTGCACAGAGCCAAGGCCTTTTCTGCCTCTCAGACAACCAGTGAGTGGGCTGAGGATGTACAAGAAGTTGAAAAAGGACACAGCTGGGACAGCTGACCCCAGCTGACCACAGGGATATTCCAGACCGTGTGGCCTCATGCCCAGCATATAAAGCTAATAGAAGAAGAAGGAAGGGGGGACACATGTTACATATGATGGAACCCTGCTTTCCTGGAGATGGCTGAAAACCTGTCTGCCCAGGGGAAGTTATGAGTGAAGGAACAGATGAATTCCATGTTTTGATTTACTCGCACTTGTTGCTTTTACTTTACTTATTAAACTATCTTTATCTTAACCCACAGATTTTCTCACTTTTGCTTCAGATTCTCTCCTTCGTCCCACTGGAGAGGGAATGACTGAGTGGCTGTGTGGTGCTTAGCTGCCAACAGTGATTAAACCACAACAAGATCTCTGAGGAAAACATGCTTTGCACAAGTATTTGAATACTCCTGGACTATTTGTGATAAATGGGCTCTGGATTCTGGAAAAAACAGTTGAAAAGCTATGTAAAAGTAACTGGCTAAATAGAATGAGTACCTTGTCAAATAGAGCAACAGAAAGCATCATAGCAAACATTTTTGTGGCACATAGAACTCACCTTTCTATCCTCTGACAAGTCAAGACCTAAAAAGAAAGAATAGAGTAAAAAAGAGAGAATAGGTAATTTTTTTTCCAGAGGAAAATAGCAGAGCTATTTAGCTTTACAAAGATGGAAGTAGAAAATCAATGAAACAATGACTCTGAAGAAGAGTATCTGAAATATACTAGCAAAACAAGCTAAGAAAAAGTGCCTGTAGCCAGAATTCAGCTATGCTGCAACCTTTGAAGGGCCACTTCAGTGAACCAGAAGAACATACAAGAAGCAGCCAAAAGGCTTAAAAAACTGAAACACCCAGATAAATTAGGGGAATTGGGAATTGGTTTATGTTTTTTTTTTTTCTGGAGTTCACCACCTTGTCTGCAGGAAGGAATAGATGAAAAGTTATTAGAGTGGTTGTGGGCTGGTGAGGTGTGAAATGCACCACATGTAGCTGCCTACTCAGCTACAGCTTTCACTACCACACAATACCACCTAGGTAGCCACTGCCTCCAATTGTACTCCTAGTGTTCCTTTTTTTCTAAAGGAACTAAAATGCCATTGACCTAACATTGTAGTTGGAAAAGCCTTCAGTGTTCTTGTTGGATTATATTTCTCTTTAGATACTAGAATGTGTAGATGTGGATCTTTTCCAACCTAAATTACAAACCTACAATTCTATGAAATTATGCAATCATCCCTGCAAAAATAACATTGCAAAATTTTCAGTTAAGGATAAACTAAAATATTTTAAATGCGACCCTGAGTCTTTAGATAATGGAAATCTGTGAAAACACAGTTTAACATACATCTTTGCTTTTCAGTAGACCATATTGCTCTCTCCTGACTGGATCAGAAGTGGTTGAAACTTTACAATCAACAGAATCTCCAGCTCACTGTGTGGAGTTCATGGATGTTTGAAATACAGCTGACATTTTGATAGGACTAGGGAACAGCAAAGACATCTAAAGGCTGTTACAAATTCATGTGGCCAGGTGCAAAATATAGGGTGGTCCTGGACAGAGAAAGGATATGAACTTTTACACTGCTCATGTTGTAATGAATTGTCATTTACTTACTGCGGTACTATTTTCTGTGGCCCAAGATCTTTATTTATTCCTTGCATTTCCCCTATAAATAACCCTGACTGACACCTTCAAAGGCTAGATTAAGGAGAGGAACTGCACAGGAGTATTGTTAAGGTAGCCACTCTGGATAATTGGTTAGCAAAGCCTTATTAAAGCAAAGATTTGAGTGTGGGGCTTGTGAACACACCAGGATAAGTTTCATCTTCACAGTTTGGGATCTGGTCCTCAGAAAGAGCAGTCCCAGACTGCTGTCATGCTCTGTCTGTGTTTACAAAACAAAATGGAGGGGAAATTGACCTTGCCTGCAGAGAGGACCAAAGGGCAGACTCCTGAAGTCCCCTGGCATACCTAAAATCAGCATGCCTGTTGTTTACAGCTTTCTTTTCAAATTTAGAAACAGAGCCTTTTCTCATCTCACTTGTTCCTGGCTGCAGAAAGGTCTCCATCTATTTATATATGTTACAAAGGTGCCAAAAGAAACACAACACGGCTGGCAGCTTCCAGGGGGCTTGGCTCCACTAAGACTGCAATTATCCAGAGTTCCTTCAGAAGTTACTTTATTCCAGCAAATCTTTTGTTCTGAGAGCACTTTGATCTGGGAATTTCTATGTAAATATATTTCCTAGCCTGGTATCCTTTAAATTTCATAATTATAAAAAGGGGACAGAGCAGCTTCACATTCTTGATAGCCTTTTAGCAGCTTATTTATTTATTATCCATGAATGAGCTGTTCTGATGGAATACAAGTTTTTTAACCTTCCACATAAAACACGAGATACACTGCAATTTGGTAAATGGTATAATTTTAATGATTTCTTTCCATAGCCTGCATCTTTGCATCTATTGAAGCAAAGATGCATACAGAGACCATGAGCCAATTGTCCATTCTGCCAAGTACAGTGTGGTTTGTAGTTTCAATTCATATTGGTTTTGTTTGCTTCTCCAACAAATGCAAAAACTTTGACTTTCTTAAAAAATTAATATTATGAAGGAAGTTTATAGTGAGATTCAAAATCTAATGTCTGCTTAGGGCTTTTGACTCAGAGCCCTAAATTATTTTTCATTTTCCTCTCTTTTTTATCTTTTTCTTTTTAAGCTGAGAAAAGAAATCAGAGAAAACATAATATAGATCTAAAATATCTATAACTGGTTAAAATGACTCTTACCTACATTTTTTTTTCCTTTAAAGGTCTATAAGTCAAAGAGAATCTGAAAAGACTGAGAACAACATAATTTGGATTTCCATTCTTTCACATGATATGGTTTAGATTTTCTGTGACCTCTCCCATAATTGAGACTCAGTCTCAAAAGTGAAAGACTTTTGTCCCTTACTGTTTCTAGGTAACCTCAATTAAAAGCCATGCAGAGTGACAACAAAATACTGCCAACACATCAGTCATGCACTGTACTTTAAAAATAAGATTTTTTGTGTGTGAGCTTATCTTTGAATGTAAGAATATTTGTCAGTTCAAAGGAGCCAGGATGGGTTACTTCAATTACTTATTTGTTACACTTTAATGCTGCCCTCTTTTCCAGTTTTCCAGGCATATTGCATCTCTCATATGCTCTTTTCATCCAGATCCTCTTCCAGTATCATCACTTGCTTACACACTAAGCAGAATTCTTCCTGCAACTTTTCATGAACCATCTCATTGCTGTGTGGCCAAACTCCTAATTTGCCATTGCTCCATGAGAACCTATTTGTGCTTCTTCTGATGTGCTGTAGTCTGACATGAATGTGAACCTCAAAAAAGAAGTGACAAGTAATGCTTGGGCCTAGCAGCTGCTTCAGCCGCTCACCATGGGTGATATGCAAACCACAGCTCAGGGCCAGATGAGTATTTTAAGAACCACAGATGCACAGTTGGAAAGTAGCCCATTTAACCCATGGTTAAGATAATAGAGCCGATCTTCCCAGAAACTATACCAAAGTACATGGAAAATAAGGAGGGGAGTGGTGACAGCCAAGACAGCTTCACTAAGGACAAATTGTTCCTGACAAAACTTGTGGTCTTCCACGATGGGTGAGGGCATTAGTGGATGAGGGAAGAGTATCTGATGACATCTACCTGGGCTTGTACAAACAAAGCACAAGACACTGTCCCACACAACATCCTTGTCTCTAAAGTGGAGAGGCCCAGACCACACCACAGTGGACAAAGATTTGGCTGGATGGTCACACTCAAGCCCAGTCACTGGCTCAATGTCCCAGTGGTGACCCGCAATGAGTGCCATTCCTCAGGGGCTGGGGCAGTTTAACACTTTTGTTGGCTACATAGACAGTGGGACTGAGCACACCCTCAGTGAGTTTGCCAGTGAAACCAAGATTTGAGGTGCAGTCAACACGCTGGAGGGAAAGGATGCCATTCAGAGGGACATGGACAGGCCTGAGAGCTAAGCCTGCACAAACCTCACAAAGTTCAACAAGGCCAAGCACCTGGGCCAGGGCAATCACAATCACTAACACAGGCTGGGTAGAGAGCAGAGTGGGAGCAGTCCTGAGGAGAAGGACTTGACAGGTGTTGGTGGACAAGAAGCTCAACATGACCTGTCCCTGAGTGCACAGAGCCCAAAAAGCCAGACACATCCTGGGCGGCATCAAAAGCAGAATGGCCAGCAGGTCAGGGGATGTGAATTTGCCCTACTCTGGGTAAAACTGGAAACACCTGTTTTTTTTCTTTGCTCTGGTGAGACCCCACTTGGAATTCTGTGTCCAGTTCTGGGGTCCCCAAAATAAGAAAGATGAGGACCTGCTGGAGCAGGTCCAGATGAGGGCCAGGAAGATGGTCAGAGAGGGATGGAGCAACTCTCCTATGGCAACAGTCTGAGAGAGTTGAGGTTGTTCAGCATGGAGAAGAGGGCTCTAAGTAGAGGTTAGAGCAGTCTTTCAGTATCTAAAGGGGAAAAGGCTTGTTACAAAAGCCTGTGGAATAGATTAAAGGAAAACATTCTTCATTTTGAGAGTAGTGAGACACTGGTTGCTGAAAGAAGTTGTGGATGTCCTATCCTTGGAGGTGTTCAGTGCCAGGCTAGATGGCGTCCTGAGCAACCTGGTCTAGTGGAAGGTGTCTCTGCTCAAGGCAGGACACTTGGAGCTGGATGATATAAGATTCCTTTCAACCCAAACAGTTCTAGGATTCTGTGCTGATATCAGCTGCAAGGGATGACATACATCAACATGTACAGCTTAGCAACTTAGCTTTGTAAAGAATGTGGTGTTTCTTAGCACAAACTCAAGCACACTGGCACAGGCTGTCCAAGCCACAATGAAGCAGCATCTCATATGGACAGTAAATACCTGTGGCCTCTCTCCAAGCAGCAAAAGCATACAGGATGTTGGAGGGAAATGTTAGCATGTATTGACCAGGCAGATTCAGTCTGGAACTGGAAAGCTCAGAGTGGATTGGGTGCAGGGAAAAGCTACTGGCAAGGGAGGAAACAATGAAACAGAGGAAAACCACAAGGGACAAGAAATCATAGATAGGGAAACCCATGCACAAACCCTTCACTGAACTTCTGGGCATGAAAGACCGAGCAGAGCCTCAGGAAACCCTCAGTGCGCTGACTGCTCTGACTGAAAATATGAGTCATCAGCCCCTAGGATGACTCATGGCTGCTCTCCTTCACCCTGAGTGGCAAATGAAAATATAGATGAAGAGGAAGGTTGGGCTGAGGACAGTACTACAAGCCAGGGAATTTCTCAGCCTCTCACTATGTCAATACTCATGTCATGAATCCTTTCACATTCAGCAGTTGGTGACTGAGGAGGAGAGAGCAGTGACCATCTGGGGAAGGAGAGGGCTGTACCATCCTCCCTCATGTTGCCTGCCAGGGAGGGAGAGGTTTTGGCAACAGAAGAAAGCACCTGAGAGACAGAAAAAGGGCAACTGGTATGTGTGGCTATTTAGCAAATTAACTAGAAGTAAGAAGGGGAAAATCACGTAGGGTATTGAATATCTTGGTTGAGTTACAGGTGTGAGGATAGCACTGCTTAATAGCTTGCTAGGCTGAAATCCTGGCCTCATTAGTCACTGGAAATCTGGCAACAGACCTGAGGAAATCTGGTTTTCACCACAGCTTTAATGTCTTGTGATACAGAGAAACAACCAAGGCTCAAGGTTCAGGCAAAGGCTGAGCTGCATTACTGGCTATGTGGGAGCAGCCAGGCCAGATCTCCCCAAGCACCTCTGCTCCAATGGTGCCCATTGCTGGGTAGAGGGGCTCCACACCAGACTGTGCCTGTGTCTTGCAGCTGATGTAAATGGGCTGACAGGGATATACAGTTTCTGAAAGCTGATTTTATAGACATCACCTTGGCAAGTGCCACACAGCCAGACCTCAAAAAGCTGCCTGCAGTCACTCTGCTGTTAGACTCTCTGCTACTGTGGCATCTGTATTTCGTTACATTTCCATTGCCTTTCTTTTAGTCCAGACTGACCGTGAGGAGGGGGTAAAGTTGCTTGTGAGCCATTAATGCACACTGGACTGGCACATTCACACATCAGATCACGCTGTTCTTGCTTCTCACCTTCCTTGTTTTTCCCTTACTTCTGTTAAGACTACAAGTGACTGGAGCTGTGACTCCATCTCTTGGGCAGTGTTTGTCCAGCAAGCCCTCCATCTCCTTTAACTTCTGGATCTACCAGTGGCTTTCTTTGTAAAGAGTTTATCCTAAAGTCTCTTGTGCACTGGTTGGATCATATTCTGTTCCCACAACAAAGTGAGTTGGGTCACTTAGTAGCATGTAAGAAAATTATTAACACAAATCTGAGCAGCAACATTTCAGCTTCTTTTCCCAGACCAGTGAAATTCAGCATTAACTCTGCACAGTGAAGTATTCACTTTACTTAAGTATTTACTTCATCTTACCTTCAGCATGGAATCCCCCTCCCTTTCCACTCCTTTCAAGCAGCTTTTGGCCTCCAGCTAAAACAATGTCCTTTCACTCCCCTTTTCTATCAAAGCATTGCCCTGATCACATAACCAAAGAATGTCAAGATAGATGTACTTTTGCAGATACACTTAATGCTTGTGTAAATTAATGAATGCTCAGGAGACAGCATGCTTTATGGGCAACAGACAAATAAATAGGAACTTGAGAGGTGTGGGATTGTCTTTGTGCCTGTCATTCCTGCCTCAGAACAGTTCAGGGTTTGTGATTCCGTAGTCAGCAATGGTTATCGACTGACTGTTCCCAGCCATTAGCTTTGCTGCACAGGCTCAGCACTGCATGGACTCAACCTTGCCAAGTAGTGGAATTGTCTGCCCGGGGAGGTGGTGGAGTCACCATTCCTGGATGTGTTTAAAAAAAGATTGGATGTGGCACTCAGTACCAAGGTTTAGTTGAGGTGTTAGGGTATGGGTTGGACTTGATGATCTTAAAGGTCTCTTCCAAACTAGTGATTCTGTGATTCTGTGAAAAGCCATCATCGGCAACTCATTACATGCATGGAAACTTACTGTTTCCAAGAACTAGCCCATAAGGAAGAAGATACTAATATGTGAATGCTGTCCTGAGTGTTTTTATTATACTCCAGAATCTCACGGAAAATTGAGGAAAATTTGGAATGTTTCAAAGGCTCTGCTCTATTTTCTCTGCTATTGGTGCCTTGTTTAAAATTTTTCTGAGGTCATGTTCCTTGGCTTATCCCAGTATGATTTTTCTCTATAGCAACTAAGCTGTTCTACATAAAAAAAAATTAGAAACCAGAGACAAATGGCTCATCTAGACCACTGTCTGACAATTTGCACTGTAAAGTGGGTCTCTCAGTGCAATATTCTCTCTCAGAAAACTACTCTGTTGCCACAGTTCATAAGACACAAGACATAATGGCAAATTTTCCTCGTGTCACAGTACCCCCACTTGTGCAATGTTCTCTAATGGACAAAGGGGTAAAAGAAGATTTTAAAAAAGTCCGTATGCCTTGTTCCAACAGTCCCGAAGCTTGATTGCAATTTGAAGAGCTCTGCTTGTTTAGCCCAGCCAAGCAAAAACTGGTGCAAAACATGATTATCCCAACCATATTTATAGGGGAGATACACTGGCGAGAAAGAAGAGCTAATGAAGAAAAAATGGCACAAGAACAAATGGGAATAAGTGAGCCACAATAGAATTAGGCTGGAAATTAATAAACAGTTCTACCTGTACTATTCTGGAAGAACATCCCAGGAAGAGAACAGTGGGGGTGGAAAAATGGCTATTTTTAGAAAACATCAACATTAGTTTAGGAAAGTTGTATTGCTCTATGGCTATGAGAACAGAGAATCATTGCAGGAATCTTCTGGCTCTATGTATTTCTCTTTCTTGACCTGTTATGTTTCTTCTGAAAACAGGCTTCCCCCAAGGGGTTTAGGATATGCTAAGTCTTTTTGTTCAAACTTTAACCCATTCTTATTTGAGGTACAGACTTTGCAGACCCGAATGAAAAAAACAAAAGTGAGTTCCTCGACCAAATCAACCTGATGTTTGTTCAAGAGATGCTTTCTGATTCATGCAGGAATTAAATCACATGGCTGGCAGTCCACAAGAAGCAATCTCAAGTAATAATTGAGTACCCGCTTATATTAACTCTGTTAACCTCTGCCAGTAGCAGAAAAAGGGCTTGGTGCCAGCACATCTTACAGTTTTAATTAGTTTTCTTCCAGACATGGCAATTTCCATCCTGTGAGCCCTCTAGCAGTGCCCTCTGTGCTTGGAGGCCAGGCAGAGCCAGGCCACCATCAGGGTGGGTGCCACCACAGCCAACCCACTCTTCCATCTGCTCAGTGCCACACAGGTAAAAGCCACAACAATTTCCATCCCCACAGTGCATCTGTGGCGTACATTTCCTGCTTTGATGGAAGACCCAAAGGAGAGTGCCCCAAATTTCCTCTTTCTCTCCCAAATACTTCACCTGGCTTAAAAAACAGTATTATATTGCCTTACAAATCACACCAAGCTAATACATGGCAAGTTTGGGCACATGAGAATCAGGACCTGATGGTCTGTCTACATGAGCACTGGTATATTTCTATGCATATTGTGTGTGAGCAGATACCCAACTGTACAGAAGAGCAGTAAAACAGAGATGGAACCACCCTTGCAGTGCTGCTAACACCTGAGGATACTACAGAGCCTACCAGAGCCACCGCCACTGTGTCCCCAGCTGTTGTATTGCACATTCATGATTTTATATTTTACTGTGTTGGGGGTTGGTTCTTTCCCTTTTCCCTCTGTAGAATTTTCCCCATTGTCATGCTAAGATACCTGTTGACTGGGCCCTGGTGACAAGGAGGAGGAGAGAGAAGAGGGAAACCCCCACGATATTCAAACACCCAGAAGAGGAAACGGAAGGCGGGGCTCGGCCCATTTCCCCCGCGGAGTTCAGACAAGAAGGACGATCGCCGCCTCTGTCCCATTCTGCCATCCCAGCGTCGGGAGCCATCCTCACTGCTGTGGGACCCTGCACTGCTGCCTTCTCGCTTTAACCTGCCACCACCCAGCACTCTGCTAAGCATTGGGACCAACACTGTGAGCGGAGGGGTCTCTCCATCTCTCTCACTCTCCCACGTGGGACAGCGCTGCCATCACCCCCAGCCCTCCTGCAGCTCTGCGGGACCCGCCCGCCCCCAGCACTGGGAACTGCAGCTCAGGGAAAAGGTGCCTGCAGCCAAAAAACACTGGGACTGAGTTACTGCTCTGTTTGTGGGTAATTTCATAGTTGTTGTTGTTCTTGTTTGTCTCGTTAGATATACTAGTAAAGAACTGTTATTCCTACCCCATATCTTTGCCTGAGAGCTCCCTTAATTTCAAAATCATAATAATCTATAGGAAGGAAGGATCACATTTTTCAGTCCAAAGGGAGGCTTCTGCTTTCCTTAGCAAACACCTGTCTTTCAAACCAGGACATACTGAAAATGGTTTGTTCTGTTTCCCCTTCTCATGTTCTGTAGCATGGTTTATCTCTCTCCTTAACCCCTTCCCTTTTCCCCCTGCTGGCCAGACCTGATCAGCTGTGACCCGGGGTTCCTCCGCCCTTTACCAAGGTTTGAAAAAGTCCTGCATTTCCCACGATCCCTCTCTCTCTCTCCCTGGAACCCTTCAGGATAATAAACTTGGATTATCCCAGGAAGGAGAGCCTCCTTTGGTCTTTTATCTTTGTCCATGTTGGAAAACCCCCTCATCTCTGACCCGGAGCTAGCCGAGGCAGGTCAGAGAGACTAGGGGGATTCCGCATCTGATGCTCCAATGTGAGGGTTTTTCACAGAACTTTGAGAGCCTCATGCACTGGCTGGAGTCCTATCTAGGGATTCATTAAGCCTTTTGGATTGCTCAGCTACCTTTCCAGCATAAAATTGCTTTCTGCGCAAATTCTGCTGAGAAGGGTTGGACTGGTAGCTCATTCTAAGCCCAGGATGCGTCCGGGACAAAGGACTTTTGCAGCAGTTTGGACAACCCAAGCCTCCAGGAAAGGGGTGAATAACCCTTGCAGCAGGCGGGGACCCTGAAAAAGACCCCAGTTACTGGGGGTTGTGTGGCTGCCGTCATGGCAGAGAGGGCAGGGTTGGCCAGACCACGTGGGCGGCAGCAGAGCTGGCGCGTGGCCCCTTCTAACTTGAGGTTTGGGGGAACAGCTGCCTGTTTTCCATTTTTTCTGACTGCAAAGAAAGGTAGAATGCTTGCGTAGTTTGCATTATCAGTTATTATTATGGGCTGTCATCTTTCTGTGCAACAGAGAAGTATATATTCCCAATTTTGGGAAATTTTGAATAGTGGAAATGTTGAAATCTCTAAAAAACATTCAAAGCATTTTGCGTGTTGGCTATCTATTCAGTTCCATCAGTTTACCCTGCAGAATGTAAATTTGAGCTCTTCTTGGGACAAAATTGGGGATCTTTTAACATCAAAAATAGAAAATGGAGAGGAAACACCTTCTCAGTTCCTCCCAATATTCCTGAAAATCCCCACCACCAATCGAGAAGCCCCAGTGAGGAGGTACCACTGGAAAGTTCTTCTCCAGGGAATGAAGTGTAGTCCCTCCATCTGCCAGTGGTATATGGCCTCATTGCTTTCCCCAGTGTGTGCCAAAAAAGGGGAGGCCATTATCTTACACTACATGGGTGATGTGCTTGTGTGTGCCCCCAGTAACTCTATACTCCAACACACACTTGACCTAGTGGTTAAAATTTTAACCTCTGCTGGATTTCAATTGCAGGAAGACAAGGTCCAAAGGATGCCACCTTGGAGGTACCTGGGCTTGGAAATAACTGCACGGACCGTTGTGCCACAGAAATTAGTAATTAATAACAGTCCCAAAACCCTAGTGGATCTCCATTCCTTGTGTAGGTCTTTGAACTGGGTCAGGCCTTGGCTAGGCCTCACTAATGAGGACCTAGGCCCCCTCCTCAATTTATTGAAGGGGGAGAGAGTTGGTTTCTCCCAGGGAACTGACCCCAGAGGCAAAAACAGTCATAAAAAAGGTAGAAAAGGATTTGGCTGAGAGGCAGGCTCACCATTATCAGCCCGAGCTGCCCTTTAAATTTATTGTCCTGGGAAAGCTGCCACACCTGCACAGTTTGATATTCCAGTGGATCAAAGGGCAGAAAGACTGACTCTTAATCATAGGGTGGGTCTTCCTCTCCCATCAAAGATCCAAGACTATCACCAAACCACAAGAGCTGATGGCTCAGCTGATTCAAAAGGCAAAGGTAAGACTTCATGAGCTGGCTGTTTGTGGCTTTGCATGTATTCATCTGCCCATCAAGCTTTCAAAGGAGGCAAAGAACTGTCCCGAGAAACTGACCAAAGAAATATCTGAGCACCTGCTCCAGAGCAATGCCAACATGCAGTTATCTCTGGATAGCTACAGTGGATAAATATCAGTCTATGCCCCATCTCACAAACTGTTTAATGAGGAATTCCACCTCATTCCTTGTGAGAAAAGGAGCCGTAGGCAGCTCAAAGCTCTCATAGTGTTCACTGATGTTTCTGGAGCATCCCACAAGTTGGTGATGACTTGGAGAAATCCACAAACTCAAAACTGGGAAGCTGATGTTGAATTTGTGGAAAGGTCACCCCAGATACCTGAACTGGTCGCAGTTGTAAGAGCTTTTGAGAAATTCTGGGAGAAAATTCATTTGGTAACTGACTCAAGCCTATGTAGCCAGGGTTGTATCCAGAGCAGACCAGGCAGTTCTCAGGGACGTTGAGAACGAGCAGCTCTTCAGGTTGCTCTCCAAACTAATTTATTTAGTTTCACACAGAGAGCATCCATTCTATGTGATGCATGTAATATCACACACCGATCTGCCAGGCGAAATCGCAGAAGGGAATCATAAGGCAGACTCCCTTACTACCCCAGCTGAGAAAGCACGCCCCTCTGACATCTACCAACAGGGGAAGCTGAGCCACCAGCAGTACCATCAAAATGTGCCAGGTCTGATCCGTCAGTTCCAGCTAACATGGAGTCAGGTTCGAGCCATAGTGGCCACCTGTCCAAGCTGCCAGCTCCAGGCCATGCCATCACTGCGTATAGGAATTAACCCCCGAGGCCTTGGCAGCTGTGAAGTGTGGCAGACAGACATCACACACATTCCCAGTTTTGATCGCCTCAAATATGTTCATGTGAGCATTGATACATGTTCAGTGGCGGTTTATGCCTCTGTCCATGCAGGAGAAAGGGCTGTACATGCCAAACAACAGCTAGTAGAACCCTTTTCAGTGCTGGGGATCCCTAGGGAAATCAAAACAGATAATGGCCCAGTGTATACATCCAAGGAGTTCCTAGAATTTGTCCAGCAGTGGGGAGTGGAACATAAAACTGGCATCCCCCACTCCCCCACAGGCCAAAGTGTGATCGAACGTGCCCACTAGATGCTCAAACAGGTCCTGGCTAGACAGAGCAGTTCAACTGTGTGGATGTCTCCACAGCAGAAGCTCTGTAAAGCCATGTTTACTATTAATATTCTGAATTGTTCCATTGAAAATATGAGTCCACTGGTGGTTTGTCACTTTAAGAGTGGCAATCAATTCAAATTGTCCCAGCATCCACCAGTCTTGATTATGGACCCAGAAAGTTGGGAAACCAAAGACCCCTATGAGCTTGTTACCTGGGGGCATGGCTATGAATGTGTATCCACCCCCTCAGGTCCTTGGTGGATTCCCCAGAAGTGGGTGAAACCTTTTGTCCACGAAAATCCAGCTCCAGCAGAAGGGGATGAGAAGCAAGTTTCAGTTGCTTCAAAAAGAAGATGCCACCGGAAAGAAAACATCTTCCTGAAAATTTGGTTTACCTCTGGCAGACAAGCTGACATTTAATACGCTTTAAAAAATGGTTTTTTTTCTTTCAGAAAAAACATACCTCCCACTCAACCCAGTGATGAACCTCATCCAAGTTATCATATTCTGAATCAAAATGAACCTGATGCCTTTCTCTTAACTTATTAAACAAAAAGGGGGAGATGTTGTATTGCACATTCATGGTTTTATATTGTACTGAAAATGGTTTGTTCTGTTTCCCTTTGTTGTGCGCTGTAGCGTGGTTTATCTCTCTCCTTAACCCTTCCCCTTTTCCCCCCGCTGGCCAGACCTGATCAGCTGTGACCCGGGGTTCCTCCGCTCCTTACCAAGGTTTGAAAAAGTCCTGCATTTCCCATGATCCCCCTCTCAATCTCTCTCTCTCCCTGGAACCGTTCAGGACCATAAACTTGGATTATCCCAGGAAGGAGAGCCTCCTTTTGTCTTTTACCATTGTCCATGCTGGAAAACTCCCTCATCTCTGACCCGGAGCTAGCCGAGGCAGGTCAGAGAGACTAGGGGGATTCCTGCACCCAGCTAGCTTCCAGCAGCCTTCCTCTGTCTCAAAGCCAGCAGCCTTGC
This sequence comes from Cinclus cinclus, assembly GCF_963662255.1. NCBI lineage: Eukaryota > Metazoa > Chordata > Aves > Passeriformes > Cinclidae > Cinclus > Cinclus cinclus. The sequence continues at coordinate 21,451,813 of NC_085047.1, read as the reverse complement.
TCAGTGTCCTCCCAGTGGCACTGGGCTCTGCAGCTCTTTGTCTGCTCACGTTCAGGAATTCCATTATAACTGCTGGGATATAGATATATTTTTAATGCCATCCCTGCACAGAGACCTCCATTGTCACTGCTGCCTGGCCACAGGGGGAAAATCCAGAGGCACTTTTCTGTGTTTCTATTTCTCTCTGCTGGACTGCAGAACACCTCATAGTTTAGCCAGTTCCTTACTGAAGTCTGACTTAGACAGCACTAAATATAGGAATAGTGCACTGTGCAGGGGCTAAATTTAGCTTTTCTGCATTAGAAGGGGAGGTACCTCATTACTGAAGACAGGAAAGCTAAACCACTGCAGGCAGGGAAACTTGTGTGGTGCAGTAACAGCCACTGCTCTGTTGTGCCAGTGCAGGAAGGAATTGAATTAGAAACTTCAGTTCTGGGTTTGACTTTTTTCTTTTTTTAATAAATCTGTTCAATGCCTCAATTATGTTTTCCAGTAGTTATCTACCTCCAGAAGAAATTACATACTTTCATATTATTACTGTGAAAAATTTTAGGAGTATTCCTTATTCAAATCAAGGAGAGACTTTAAAATAATAAAAATCAAATTTCAAGGTTTCAGGCATCTGAGCTTGGTACAGCTGGCGTGTAAATCCTTGCAATAAAGATCCTCAGAGGCAGTCATGACTACTTGCCATAAGCCTGGGCAGGCTTTTCAGGAATGTTAATCACTGCTAAAAAAGGAGGGCCAGTCATCTCACAGTTGCAGCATTTCACCTTTAAGCCACCTATTCTAGCATAGTTGGCAGGAGGGCACACTACCTGGACTCTGTTCCTAAGATGTGCTATTCATTGTGGATTAGACACCATGCCTCTATTTCCCTATCAGCTGTGGGTGGCAGAGTTTCCCCTGTGCTGAAGAGCATTTTCAGACCACAGTGACAAGTTAAAATCATTGCCCTGGCTTCTCTTTCAAAATCACAAACCCTAGGAAGATTTCAAAGACAGGATTTAGACCAAAATGCTATGCAGGAAAATGCCTGACTGCTTGAAAACATATTTCCTAGCAGGTGATCACCCATGAATCAGCCAAGGCAGGTGAGCACCAGACCCACAGACCAAGGCTGTGGGTGCATCATGGGAGATGTAGTGCATGGAAGTGGCCCCACAATGGAAGCAGCTAATAAAAATTAAAATACTACTATGCATTTTTAGACATTTGGTTATTAGCCATACTGTTGGTATGATCATCTTTGATTTAATTCTTAGTAAAGACACTTCTCCTTTTTAGCTTAACACTTGTCATCCCTATCAACATGAGTATGTACTCTCTTTTAGCTGTCATATAGATAAATTATTAATTTGATCTTTAAATCAATGTGAGATGGGAGAGCAGATTTATGAATGTAACTGAAAATCCCCAGTTATTTTGTTGTGCAAAGCAGATTGTACAGCTGAGCTCATCCTTCTCCAAGAAGAACATCTATGAATTCTTCTCCAGTTCTGTATCAATAGATTTGGAGATACTTTCCTATTTCCTTATTCCCTTTCCTGTATGTGTGAACAGTAAAGGCACACAGAAGTAACACAGGGGAAGTCATTCAACTCTTGCTGAGGTCAGCATTGACCACGGAACCTTCTGTAATAGAAATTCCCTGTAAAGAAAACATTTCCCCACCTGCCTATGTATCTGACAGGCAAAGTGAAGGAGAAATAGGCTGGGAGGCCTTCCAGCTTTCAAACAACCTAAAAGGTTCTGTTACAATGTGCTATTAATATTGTATATCTAAACATTCACACAGATGTGACTTAACATCTCTCTATCCAAAAATCTGATATGAAATGAAAAATCTATATGTCTGCAACATATTCAAATAAATGTTTATGTGGTTAGATAGACCTACAACATAACCTGAAATTGTTTGCCATAATGACAATTTCATTGTCAGACTGAAGAATCTTCCTTCAAATGTGGCTTTGGTGCCTGTTTGGCATAGACTTTTCAGCTGTTTACTTAGGTTGTGGATTTGTCCTTCACAGAGTATTCTTTTGTTATATATTTTTTTATTATCTGCCAAATGGTTCTTGGTTCAGAACTGGAGTTTCTGGATCTCATTTTGATGACAAAGAAAATTCTTCCTTAGGCCAAAAATATCCATCCTAAAGCTTTCAACTGAAGTGATTGCTACAGTTATGTGGGGCCAATAGTTCTGAATAATTGATGAAACCAGCAAAAGAGACAAGATGTGCAATGCTATTAAAGGATCACCTATGATGCAAGCTGTATAAAAGAAAAGATGCATCCCATCTTCAAGCTTACGCAGCCAATGCCATCTCTCGTGGAATCAGAAGAAGAAAGCTGACCCTACCTTCCATAGCAGCCAATAAATATTTGATTTGAAGGACTTAAAAAAATGCCTGGTAGCTCCTTGTCCATGAGGTGATGAATTGGTAGACAAAAAAAAAAATGTGAACAATCTTCAGATACAAGTTCTTGACAGCATTGTGAACAAGATGAAAAAGAAGAAATACAATACATGACATAGTTTGAATGCCAGTATTCAATATTTAACTTATAATTTATTAATCTGACAGAACCTTGATGTAATTATCTTGCTGAGCCCAAGGTAACATGTCAATGACCACAGCATGTTATTCAACAATAATTCTATTAAATCAGGAGTTCATAATTTGAGCATAAAAGACAAAAAGTGTGCAATCAAATACTCCACATGTATATTTTTTTTACCATATAGAAACTTTCTGTGGTTTTGTCCAGCTTGTCATATGACTCCAGCCTTAAACAATAACAGTTCAAGAGTCAAGATTGATGATTTGGAGAAGAAGAGAAGAAAGCACGAATGCTATCCTCCTGTTACAAACCGCAGACAGACAGACATATTTTGGATGACATCACTGTCAGAGATAGATGTTAGATGCACATTATTTTGCTTGCAAGGGATAAAATAAAAGCAACTGGTGAAACATCAGAGCCTGATTTAGGATAAATTACGAGAGGTAAGGCAGTATAATAGGTCCATTAGTGAATCTGCTTACTTTCTGCACTTCAGTCTGAGATGGGCTTAATGTGTTTATTTCCCATTTTACCCTTGTGTTTATCACATGTCTTTTCACATGTAACTTCATATTTTTACTTAGACCATATTAATAAGGACATGCAAATAAAGTCAAATTTTACCTCTATTAAATGTACATGAAATAGCTTTTCAAACCACACATTTTTAATGACAATTTTGCAAAGTTACTTTGCAGAATACTTCTGGATGAACCAAACTTCTAACTCTCTCGTTTAGATTCCTCATTGAAGAGGTGCTTTTTACCACACTGAGAAGGGCTGGCTTTCTTTCAGCAAGAGGAAGCTGGGCTCTATGTTTATGAAAGTGGTTGATCTAAAGTTAGAGTTTCTTAATAGCTGAAGAAGAAAGGATTCAAAGTTTTCTTTGATCAAAGCCTCAAAGACTGACATTAGAAACAACAAAGGAAACAATAAAATGAAGCAAACAACGCAATATTCCATGACTTCTGCATGCCAATTCAACCTCCCAGTGCCAAAAATGGGGCAGAATATAGACTATCTTATCAAATACATTTCTAAAAAAAAAAAAATCAGAGTTTTGAGTTATTGCTCTCCAGTTTATAAGATATTTACATATCTAAGTGGCTCAACATAAAGGAAGCATAACTTTGAACTTCACAGGACTAGTCCTTGCAAGGAAGTAAGCAGGTGTGGATTTGCCACCATGAATTTGCATCCCATGGGTACAGTTTCATGGCCTAAATAAGCTCAAGGCCATGTGGAGAGGGAGAAAACCTATTGCCACCTGAAGTTCTCATCCAGAACAGTCATTTAACCAGCACCAGTTAAACACCCATCTCCAGCACTGTTAAACACAGGCCGGTAATTTAAAGTACTGACAGACAAGAAATAGACCTTTTAAATTAGTTCCATTATGAGGAAAAACTACATTTCTGTTGACATTAGAAACCTGAGCTCCTACTTCAAATCACCCACATCAATGTTCTGTAATCACTGCTGACTGCTTATTACTTTCCTTCATTTCAGCAATCTTTATATTTAATAAGGTAGCTTAATATTTTTTATAAGTTTAAAACTTTGTAATAAGTACACAAGGTAGAGAAAAATCATTTATTCAAAGTATGAGAATATAGATTTCAAATTTTTCCCTGATTATATTGTTATTTTATAGAATTCAACGTACTTTGAATTTCAAATGAACTTAAAACAACAAAAGTTAATAATTAATTATAATACTATAAATTAAGCAATTTTAAACTATCCTTTATTGAATCGAGCTTTTCTACGTAGGTACAGAAGCTACTTTTTTATTAAAAGAATGGGGTGAGATACCTTTAACAAAATTATCATATTCCTCTTTATTTATGAAGTACAAAAAATAATTTCCTGAATTATGAAACTCTCTATTCATCCAAATGCCAGCACCTACAGATTTTCTATATTGGCATATTCACTGTTGTTATGCAGAATTCTTTAAACTGCAACTTTTACTGAAATTTTGAAACGTGTTCCACGTGGAAATTAAGTCATATTAGAAATTATTTAGAATGTTGGTATCCAGTGTATAAATCTGTGTTTCAGTCTTCTTCCAAGATTAACTTGATATAAAGAGTAAATAGAAAGGTAATTGGGCCAGAAATGAAGCATTTCATTCTCGTTTTCCTCAATCTACTACAGTGGGAATATTAGAATGGAAAGAAATATTTTATAATTGCTTAAGGATACGCAGAATATCTTTATCAGATAAAAAGACCCCCAACCATACTGTGTAAAGATTTTCATTTGGTTACAACGATCAAATTATGTTATAGTTATCACCACAATTCTTGATTTTGGAAAATATGAGTACCAAAAAATGTAATTAATGTCACTGAATTAAAAGACAATTTTAAGCTTATTGATATAAAATTGACATGACTTAAAATCAATCCTTACTAGATCCTGTTAAGTGATACTTTGCTAGAAATTATTTCATCTGATTGTTTCCTTCTTTCTAATTTGAAAGCCAATTGTGAAAAATTTTCTGAAATAATCTATTGTATTAAGTATAATTATTATCATTAATATTATTTATCAAATAACTCTGGGTCAGCAATATGGTATAGATACATAATTTTTCCACTGAGAATCCAAAACTGAAATTTTGAATTGAATTTTCTCAGCCTCAGTTGTATACATTGCACAAGTTACGAGCAATCTTCCATTTCTATATCCGACAAGCACAATTTTGAGGTTTATCTTTTGAGCAGAAATGCTTGTGTGCATGGAATTTTTTCTACTTGTGTTCTCTACCTTTCCTCTGATACATCTTATGTAGACCTCTGGCAAACACCCACACAGGAGATCTCTAACAAGCAGCAGAAACAGTATTATAGGAACTTGAGTCTCTCCATGTCAAAATACATCTGGAATAATGTTTCAATGCCAAACTGAAAAATTGAAATGCAAATCCCTTCTGACCAGTATGATATACGGAATCCAGAGGCAGCTGCCCATCCCCAGCAGCAGTGCAATATTTGGACACAACTAGTACAGAAATATCAGCAGTTTTCAGAGTAAAGTGCAGGATGAAGCTGGTTACAGTGTCCTGTCACCAATAACCCCACAAGGAACGTCCTTCTAAATAGATGAATCAATGAAAGAAACTCATTGCTCAATTTGCAGAGATCTGAAATATGCAGGAGAGTACATGTAAATTAGACTATGCACTCTCCCTGTACACAAAATCTGGTATCTATAGTTCTATGCTCCAGTGTTACAGTACAAGTCCATTTGGTTTCTTCACAGAGATAAAAATGTACCAAGAAAGACAGAAATTTTCATTCCTGTATGTGCTCAACTTATTCTAATGTACAGCACATGAGGGAGGTGAACGCTTGTAGAACACAGTATCTGTTCCTACAGTCTGTATCAGCACAAGGCTGCTCCTTACTGGAGCTGCTCTAAGGTAGCTGCCCTGTGCACCCAAGGCCCTGATAGCCTGTTCCATGGGGCTCTCTTCATGTGGTGGAAGCAACACTGACCCCAAGCTCCCCACTCCCACCCATGTCCCCATCAGCAGTGCAGCTAGTTCCCAGACCACACCCAGCCAGCCAAGTCTGCAACAGCTCAGGTAGAGATCATGCAGACACAATACTAAGTCCATCAATAACTTGAGACATCCATCAATAACTCAGACAATTCTACACACATTTATAGGCAAAGAAGACCTCTAAATAGCCAGGAGATAGACCAAATTCCATAAAAGAACCTCACAGGAAACAACTTTCCCCTAATAACTAATCTAAACCTGCTCTCTTTTAGTCTAAAGCCATTCCCCCTTGTTCTGTTACTATATGCTCTTGTAAATAGTCTTCTCCATCTTTCTTGCCGCTCCCTTCAGGTACCAGAAGGCTCCAATTTGGTCACCCTAAAGTCTTCTCTTTTCCACCTAAACAATCCCAACTCTCTCAGCCTTTTCTCATAGGACAGGTGCTCCATCCCTCTAATTTATCTTGGCGGCCTCCTCAGAACTCGCTCCTATGACTCCAACCTCATATTAATAAGGTGCTGTTTTTCCTACTCATAGAGTAGCTGAGTAAGAGGCCAAGGACATTCCCACTTCCATAACAGAGCTACAACATTGCAGCACAGTCACTAGGGGCTGCAATCAAGCATTACTAATGTGCTCAGTAGCTTAGCTATTAAGTTAACTAAAGAATAAAAAAGGCATGGAAAGAACACATAGGCAAAATGTAATGGATAGTCACAGGTGGGAGGAAAAATCAGCTTTGAATTCTGCCTAGAATAATTCCTTAAATAAGACTTTATATAAGCTGACAGCCCTTCATATTCTCAGAATAGGATCCCAAAATTCACTGGCAAGGTCTGCATCCTCCAGTAAGAGCAGCCCCAAGACTGCACCCACCAGCTACCACAATATTTATTATAGGGGAAAACAGGGACAGTTTCAGGTGGAGTTGGAACCCAGTTTCAACATCATTTGGGACTTTGACATCACCGACTGGGTCAGCTTACAACCTGGAAAGCCTGCAGAGGCACAATATGACTGTCTGTGACTGTATGGAAAAGAGATACACAGGCAGGGGCAGGAAGCAAATCTGACCTTGATCAAAGCTGCTCTGGAGTCCAGTCTTTTAAAGAAAACAGAAGAAACAACCCCAAATGTCTGGGCCTCCTGGAACTTCTGTTCTACAAGAGTATATGTGCAGGCAAAACAAGCAGCACCAAGGCACCCTCCTAAGCCAAAGGTGTGTTTGAGCACACACTCACCTGCCAACAGCCCCACAGAGAAGGCCGGGTTCAATCAGATCTCTCCAAAATGAAAGGAAAAACTGTGAAACCTGTCTAGCTTTTGCCACGCAAGGGCATTTTTGCTCCAGAGAGCTTTTATATATTTCAAGCCATCCAGTTGTTTTTATGAACAAGACCTATGCTCAGCATCTCATTTCAAAGTGAGTCAGAGGCGTGAGCAGCAGGAGAAGGTAAAGGTTTGGTTTCACATGCCAGGCTAGCACTCATCTCATTTGTTTCATTATTTGGAATCATATGCCCAATGGAAGAAACAGGTAAACAATAATACAGAATTATTTTAGAGCAGTGCCCAAGGGATTTATCATCTGACACTGCACGTTGCCAGAATTCCTAGTGCAATGAGGAGAGTTACATTCCCTAACTTTGCTTCCCTACTCAGTAAGTGGCACACCTGCTTCATGGAAGATAAGAACCGCTTTTGGTTTGTGTTTCAGTTTCTAGAGTAAATAAAGTTTTCCTTCAAGGTCTTGAAGAAAACACTGACAATGTGATGCAACCATATCCCTAAATACTCAAAATTCTCAGCACAGGAAAGCAAATCCTTCTTTTGATAAAAAAAGTGCAATAGTGTTTCAATCTAACCTCATGCTTCCGAGAGCTTCAGTTTCTAGGAGTTTCAGATTGGAAAAGTTGGTTATCATAAATCCAAATCTCTTAAAAGCACACATTTTAGATAAAGAGGAGGGAATCAACAATATTATTACTGGGTAGGCATAGTAACATTTTGCATGTAAGCCACATGCAAAAGTTTACAGGAGGAAGTATGTGGCACACAAGATAAATCCAGATTTTAGAATATTTTTGTAGAGTTTTCTGAAAAAGTGAGGCTTTTTTTTTCTTTTTTCATAAAGAACCACTATGATGACTTGGCAAGGCATATCTTAATTGAAGATAACAGACAGGAAGGAAAACCAAAACCTGCCCAGAAAAGAGCCTGCTGGGCAACCCCATTTAGAAGGGCAGAGAGGTGGTACATCTGCACACAAGCTGAATCCCCAGGTATGAAACAGAGGGAACAAAGAAAGGTAGCCTTTAGAAATGTTCTAAGTGATCCTTACCTCACCATTTCATAAATCCAGTAGGGAGTATTATTTATTCTTTCATAATTGAGAGTAAAACAGACTTCTAGAAAGTTCCCTCAGCTTAATCCAAATCTGTTTCTGGATGTGCTTAAACACTTTCATATGCAAATACTTTTTATTTATGAATCTGCAAAGATTACCAGCTTTGAAGTCCTCTTGATCCAGATGGTATGGGGAAGGGACACTATTTAACAAAGAAGACACCAAAGAGGATGTAAATTAAGGATAATTACATATGGCTGCCCTGCTTTGTTTCAGCTGGGATGTTTGTTTTTGTTTTTGTTTGTTTGTGGTGTTTTTTGGGAGAGGGGATTGGTTTGGTTTTTCTGTACCTTCATTAGTCAGGTATAATTGGAACAATATTACACACCATGTAGAGGATATGATAAAATACACGTGACCCTTTGTGCACTTTTGTGCTATTGATGTGTTCACTTGTTCACATGGCACCAAGCAGGTCAAATACCTTACAATCATATGGAGGAGAATATGAGAAAATTATTCTGGAGCAGGTCAAGTCTATGTTGAAAGTGACTTTAGAAGTTTTTAGTAGACAGTATAGGTCATACAGTTAATTCAGAATTAAGATCATGATGTAGCTAACCAATGAAAATACTGTATTGATTTATTTTTCTGCACAAATTGGATTACTTGTCCATGTTTTAGCCTGGAAATTATAATCATTAAAGTGCAGTGATTTGTTTGTAAATGGACTTAACATACAGCCTAGAAAATAAAACTTAAAGGTAGATGTTCCTCAGCAGTCAGCTTCTAAATAAGGAAGCTTCAGATACAGACATTTTTACACCAGTAAAGAAGCCCTAAGAGAGATTTCTCTCCCTTTCTGAGAGCACAGCACATTATCTCTGGCTGGTACACACTGTTGATTTTTAACCACCTCTGTTCTGCCTCACCAGCTTTCTGCCTTGCTGGGCTCCACCTAGAGCTACCCATCCAGAGCAGGGTGCAGGGAGCCTCCAAGGCACACCAAGACCATGAAGGCATTAAACCTGATTCTCACCTGTTTGAACTTGATCCTCTTTCCCCCTGCTGGGAACAGGCCTAAACAAGGTCATGCCCAAAGTCATCAGAAACTGAATGGCTGCAAGGCAAACTCTGCTGATGGGAAGTGACTTTCAGCAGTTTTTCAGGCCAGAAAGGACCAGCAAATCACAGAGCCTGACCTGTTTGAAAAGACTGCTGCAGAGAATAGCTGCTGGGAAAAGGCACCTCTTTCTAACCTGGAGTGAAGCCAGGGCAAATCTAAGATCAGTGCGTCCAGCCTCTGACCGAAGAATAAGGCTGTTCACAATATGGCAAACATAATTCTGTTTCTTTACTCTCAATAAAATAAGCCATCTCAGTTTGCCCTTGAAATTAATTTTATTAGGTTCCATGTCCCCAAGACAACCAAGCCTCTAAATCCTTGAAATTTCCTTCTCTTGTCCCTTCAACAGCTCTGTCCAGGAAGAAGAGGCTTATCAATTGCCTGCCAGTTTCTTCTGTTTTCAATCTCTCTTTTCCTCTGGCTCCTCAGGCTAGCCAGCTCTCCCAGGTTTAAGACCCTGGGTTTGTGGCACACCTTTCAAACTTTTTTTTTCACCTAGGGTAAAGCTTAAATCACAAAACAGATATTAGGCAATAAGAATGTAGATTGGTTATTAAAGGCTATGACTTAGAGGGACTAGACTGCAGATACCTTTATCTGTTTCCCCTTACAACATTCTCTGGAAGCTCTACCTTCCCTCCCTACAAGCTGGTGAGTGCTTGTAGGAGGATGGCACAGTAGCATTGTGACAAGGTTCATTACTCTCTGCACAAGCCACCTACATGACAGGCCAAGGTCTGGAGAAAGGGGGAGCATCCTCCATGACCCACCTGTCATCCCACTCAGGAGAAACAAATGGACATAGCCAGAAGAGTTAGGCAGAGCTTTGGGGTATGATTCAGTTGATGAGCTATTAAGTTGACCTGCAATGAGAGCTGTGCTCCCTCACAAAGAAAAAACACTGAAATGGATATTTAGTCACAGGACATAATAGAAAGAAGAGAACAAGTAAGAACATGAGAGTGCTTCAAAGATGAAGAATAAATCCCAACTGTGAGGTCAACCAAGCCTGTGATGGAAGGATTGCGACACAAATTTGGAGACAGAACTGAAGAGTTTGCAAACTTCCCAGTTCCAGCTGTCTATGAGGGAACTCCTGCAGTTCTGCAACGAGCACCAGATCTGCACACCTCCCATGAGTTTCATTGCCAAACAATACAACACACATACAAATCTTACCTAAATAGCAAATTTTCACTGAAAAATGCTACTGCTAACTCAAGGCAGAGTCCAGCTCCTACTCATTTCACGGTAGCTATTTTATATGCAGATTTTATATACTTTTGAGACCTGGACCATGCAGTTTCTTCTATATCTAATGGAACAACAGAGTCCTATCCACTGACAGAGCACAGGAATTCAGCAAAGACAAGTGGTGCCTGAAAACTACAGTGCCCTCTTCACAGACAATTTGAGGAACAGTGCACTACTGCAGCAGTAATTCCCTCTTTTGCAAGACCCAGACCTTTTCTCTTTCGGGATTAAACTGTCCAGTATTCTTACAACCTTTTGAGAATCTCTGGAGAGAAGGGATAGGCAAGTGTCTTAGCTTATACAAATCTGCTAGTTGCATATGGCAAGAGGAAGGAAAATAACTCACAGCTGGACTGACAGAGAAGAGATGGAGCACAGTAAAGACTGGGATAAATAGGGCAGACCCTGAAACTTGCAATGAGTGTGAATCAGGTGACTCTGATCCCATTTCATTTGGGGTTGCATCAATATCTGCTAAGCCTGGAAGTACAAACTACCCCATCAAGCAGAGATTAGGTCATCTTTTCTCACATATGTCTTTGACACTGTGAGACTGATGGCCTCCGTTTCATTCTTTGTACAAAACAAGGAAAATATTCATTTTTCTTAAAGAAAGTAATATAGGAAATTGAAGAAATCAGTGTTCTATGTCTCTAGACAAAGACTCTTGACCTAGCACAAGCAGGTATCTTTACTGGCCATGGAGACATATGGCTGGTTTGGGCTGGGTTTGTGTAGGACAGGAGGGGGAAGGCACTCACCATGTCTGGCAAGCTTTGCTGCACAGGGTGGAAAGCTACACATGGGCCATGCTGAACCATGGATGAGGAATATAGAGGTCCTTAACCACAATGAATGCAGCCTAATTAGGTGCAAGAAATATGATAACCATGGGAGGGAGCTCCTAATTTATTTCTGTCTTAGATGTGATGGGGGTTTCTGCAGCCCTCAATGAGAGATAAAAGTATTTTGCAAAGGAAAAGTGAAACACCATTTAATAGTCTGAAACTACAGAGAATAAGATTAATGCTAACTTGAGGAGAATATTCCCAACCCCCTTGTCTCCCACTTGCATCACTCACTGCAGTGAACTCAGGGGAATAATACAGACTGATGCGTTTGTCTAACATGTGGTTTCATACTCATTGTATTACAATGGAGGAAAAAAACCATAGAATAAATAAAGCTCAAGGACTCTATTTTAAAAAGTTCAGAGTGGAATGTTTTCAAGTGTGGGTATTTGCTACAGCACCTTCTAAACGCTTTTTTCCTTCTCTCTCTCACATTTAAGGCTTCATCTGTACAGTATCTCTCCTGTATCATAGGCTCACTGAGCAAATAGCTAATATAGAAGCCAGCTTATAGAAAAACACTACTTCTTAATCTGTGCCTATTTGAGGGTACAGGTACAAGAGCACCAAGTTCCATTTCATTGCATAGGTGGGGATCAAGTGCTGTGATCAGTTTTAAGAAGCTCTAAAACACTTTGTAGAACAGGATGTGGCCCAAAATTGTCAGATTAAAGTCACCAGTGTAAAGTAAGATGATGTATCACACCAGTGGCGTGGTTAGAAAGTGTGAAAGTTCTTCATCTTCAGAGATTAAATAGAAAAGTGCCTATTCCAGAGGTTACAGTAATTTCTTTGAAGGAAGGAAAAATTACCCTCTCTGGAAAAAAAAAAACAAAAAACAACATAGATTTCTCTTGCAAAAATTTTTGAATGATCTCTTCCTATCTTCTTCTCTGTTTTGAAGGGGGGAGGGATTTTTTGGTGGCAGTTGCTTGGTTTGGGGAGGGTTGGTTTTTTTCTTTGTTTAGTTGATTTGTTTTAGGGTGGGTTTTTTTGGTTATTTTATATTTTCTTGGTTTAATATTTTTTTAGGGTTCTTTTGTTGTTTTGGTGCAGGGCTTTTATTGTTTGGTTGGCTGGTTTGGAGACGGTTTTTTTGTTTTTTCTTGCTTGCTTTTTTTTTTGTTTGTTTGTTTTTTTTTTGGTTGGTTGGGGGTTTTTCCTGGAAGCTGTAGGGGTTAAAATCACAATTATAAGTTAAAATTCATCTTATCAGTTTAAATTCTGTGGTAGAGCCTCATGAATGTTTGGTTATTAAAAATGCTTACAAGGATAATTATTGTTTTAAACAACTGTGTTTATTAGAAATCAGCTATTTAAAGGGAAAAAAAAAACAGAGGAAAAATTCCAAAATTACTTTTTGGAAAGTTCAAGAAGGTGCCATTTACAAAAAAAAAAATTTACATTATTCATGTGTCCCTTGATTTTTATCTTCCTTTAAATCCACTGGCTAGTTTCAATTGATGGTTAACAAAAGGTAAAAATAATGAATTTTTAAATGAATTTTCCTATGAATTTTCCAAAATCTATCATCCCAGCAGCAGAAAGAATCAAGATGGTGCTTCCATCTGTGGGGGAAATCCAGCAGAAAAGGGCTATTCAGTGCAGTAGGTCTGACAGCACATGTGAGCTGGACAGCCAAAAGTGTGTGGATGCACAGTTCTCTTTGGCACATGAAAACACATGCTGAAGAATTAGAACAATTATTGGGTGGAGGGAAGAGAAGTTAGCAGGTAAAAGACACAGGTTTGCTGGTTCTGCTTATTGCTCTGCTCCCTGGAAGTTGGTGCTTTATTGTGATTTTCTGTTACACAGCCTGCCGTTCAACAGATATGGTGGCAGAAGTATTTAATGGCAGTAATAAAAAAAAAGGCTGTATACTTATAAATAATAGCACATGCTGCTATGTTTGAAGCATAGAAATATCACTGATGTGTGTTCTTGTACTGTGACTCCACCTTTCCACTAACAATCTCAGCTGTTCAACATATTCCTTGTGATGACTGTCATGGAGCAAAGGAATCCAAACATATACAGATTGGCCAAGGGATTCTCTCCAAACCATGAGGTACCACTGAGAAAATTGTTACCCAGTGAGAAACGTAAGTGTCTGAACTTCTTCAGTTTTCTGAGAAAAGCTCAGGTTTACCCAAAAGCAACATATTGGTTCTGATCCACTTCCAGTGCTTCAAGCACTGACTGTACATGATTCAGATAAAGTAATTTACTTTTAACAAAACTGTCTTCTTTTAGTCCTGAAGACTAAAAGCATAAGACTTGGTTCCCATCCTTGTTCCTACAGATATGGCACACACAAAAAGAAGCAAACAAAATCTGCATTCTCTGTTTTATGTGGCAGCTGAGGAAGTGGAAAAAGAAACAACAACAAAAAATCCAACAAAACAAGGAAGTAAAAGGATAATCATAGAATCATAGAATGGCCTGTGTTGGAAGGGACTTTATCTAGTCTAACCTCCCCTACTTTGGGCAGGGACACCTTCCACTAGATCAGATCGCTCAAAGCCCCATACAACCTGACCTTGAACAGTTCCAGGCATGGGACATCCACAGCTTCTGTGGCAGCCTGCTCCAGAGCCTCATCACCCTCTGAGTAAAGAATTTCTTTCTAATATCTAATCTAAGACTACCTTCATTCACTGTGAAGCCATTGGCCCTCGTCCCATGACAACATGTCCTCATAAAATGTCCTTCTCCAGCACTCTATAAGCCCACACCAGGTACTGGAAGGCTGCTAGAAGGTATCCCCACATGGGGTTGAGAGTATTCCACAAAGTCACAAAGGTATTTGACTCCTGTTTCAGCATGTACAAGATTTAGGTACATTCACAGAATTGAGCTATAGTTACCCATTTTTTTTCTGTAGCAATAGCATTGCACAGGGTTTAGTTAACTTCCCACAGTGGATTTCTCAAAGAACAAAAACTCACAAGACTAAGATTATAAGAACGAGGATACGAGTATTCCATTTGTAGATCTTGGATGTGTGTATAACTAAACTAAAACAAGCTCATTGAACTAGAACAAAACAAGATTGAAAGAAAGAGCAAAGATCTTTGGGCCCTTTCAAACCAAATCATTCCCAGTGCAATTTTATGTATCCAAATACTTCCAGTTGAATGACTAAAGAAAGATTTTGTTTTATTTGACTTTTGACTACTATTTAAAAGCACATAATGCATCAAGGAAAGATGGCAAGAGCAAGGAAATGCTGGCAGGAAAAAGCTTGCAGTGTAGTAGTTGAAACAGATGGTCTACAAGCAAAAACTATTATGATTAAGAGAAAGTATTGTTAATATGGTTACATTTCTAAAGAAGGAGTTCTGTCAAACTCAACACAAAACAGTGTAGTTATTAAAAATCTGATTGAAATAATAAATTTAGACTAGAAATATTCTCTCATCTGAGATGTGAGCACTGAGAATGTATTTGCTTCTACCCCATTACAATATGAATTAAAATACTAAACACAAACCACTATTTCAGGTATTTACAAAATCAGAATGAAAACTACAGAACAAAAGTAATTAAAAGGAAGGGAGGAAAATCATGGAAACATCACAGCTGGATGTTACTTGCTGGTAATTCTCCTATCTGTACTGTTAAGAAAAAATGTAAAATTGAAATATATTAGGGTCCTACATATTCCACAGAACTTCACTTACTGTGTCCTGCACAAAACACATATACAAACTGCTTCTATAATAGAGACAGACACTTATCCCCCTGAGGGTGACAATATCCCTCCTAAAACCAGTTAACTGAGATACAGCTGTGTTTAAGCTGAGCTTCTTAGGTCCCCTCTGAAAGTCAACAAATGCCCTCATTTAGTCTTCAAACGTGATTAATATGACCTGATGGCACAAATTCAACTTCAGGGGACTGCTGAACATCCACTAAAGATACTAATTTCTAGGAGTGCATAGGAATTTAGTTTTTCATGAAGATCTTGGCCTCTCTTTTTAAAAGCTGAGTACAGGATGAGAAAATCCAGTACTACAAACCCTATGCCCTGCATAAACTGTTGATACTAGGCAAAACTTTA
Organism: Cinclus cinclus; assembly: GCF_963662255.1. Taxonomy (NCBI): domain Eukaryota; kingdom Metazoa; phylum Chordata; class Aves; order Passeriformes; family Cinclidae; genus Cinclus; species Cinclus cinclus. The sequence continues at coordinate 21,436,087 of NC_085047.1, read as the reverse complement.
CTCACTGCATGTTTCTCTTCCTTCAGCAGGCCTGCTGTCATGAAACAGGGTATATACCACAATTATTACAGCTAAAAATTCTTGACCTTGTTGAAAAATAAGAAAACTATTACATTTAGCAGTACTCCATCTCAGCCAAAATCAGGACACTCATGATTTCTCCAGTCCTTGCACTGACAGTTGTTCACAAGCCCAGGCATCAGGCAGCCTGGTGTTTACCTATTCATACCAGGACCAGCTGGGATTTGCTATAGAGCCACAGACGACACATGTTATAAACAGGTATGTAATAGTTGGTTTTCACTACAATTTATTAGCTTTAATTATAAAATTGTAATTGTTTGTAATTAGTCATTGTAAGTGTTAAACTGCTTTTTAAGTATGAAAGAGTTTGTAATTGTTTGTGGGCAGTGTAATAGAGGAAGAAAGGCTTTCACAAGATGTAAGTGAGCTTGCAAAAGATGTATTTTAAGATATGTTTGCTATTGCAAAATGCATATCCAAAATGGCATAGGCAGAGAGCAGAAGACCGTGAAAGGAAGAGTACCAAACTTAAAGCAGCACCTGAGGACCATAAGAAGACCACCCTAGACTGCCGATGTCTGCAGCTATTGAACTGTGCAAACACTGCAAAAATCAGCAACAAGATTGCAGTCAATGAGCCCTAAATAAACCTGCAAAATCATCTGAGGAAGTAACACTACTGTAACAGTATGAAAGACTCCAGACTGAAGAAGCTGTTGTGTCTCTGGCTTTGCCATGCATCCAGGCCCATAATTTTATTTTATAATTATCCCTTATTATAATTTATTAAAACTCATAAAAATTTCAAAGGAGTGGACTCCATTTCTCAGAGCTCATGAGAAGATTTCTGATGCCAGCTGAGGTGCTGCTTTGTATGTGGCCTGGAGGTCCACAACTAGCCTGACAAATATTTGCAGGCTCAAAACCCCTTGTTTGTAGCAATGGCATCCAGAAAATTAGACCACATTAGACAGGCATGACAGCTAAACCTGGGTAATAGGGTTGGCACAGTATGCCAAAAAAGGCACTTGTAATAGAGATCCAGATGTAGTAAGCTGACAGACCTGTTATCAGCACCATGTTTGCATGAAACTGCAATTAACTTTCAGTCTTCTATACAAATTGTGCCTCTCTGATTGCCTAGTTACTTTCTAGGGCCCCATTCTTTGCACTAGAAAGTCTACACCATGACCCCACCCCCCCAAAAAATAAACAGAACAAAAACAAAACAAAACCACCGGAAAAAAACAAGGTTAAAAAAAAAAAAAAAAGAGGAAAGCAACCCTTACACAAACATTTACAAAGTTGTACTCCTCTTTGAAACCGTTTTATTTTAGTTATGCCTGATTGGCAGGAGGCATACTGGATCTGGATCTGTATACAAAGATGTGTTCTGTCTTGCTTCTCCCAGCAAAATGAGATCAGTTTTGGCCATATCAAATCACAGAGCAAACACAAGAGTTCTGACAACACCCACTGCTCATAGGAAATAGCAGTGATACCCCTCCACAGCTACACCTTAACATGACAAACCATCCACAGCTGCTTGGTAGGAGCCAAGGTGTTCCTGTTTCCATCATCCTTTAGCTCACAGTTCCCCTTTCCAGTGATTCATTGGTCAGCAAGGTAGCTCTGAATGTCACCCTGCGTCTCTGCAGCTAAAGGTCTTAAAACTGAAGTGCGAAATGACAGGAACATTTTTTACAGGTTTCCACTACAGCTCAAGAGCTCTCACTTTTTGCAGCTTGAAATAAACCCAACTCACAGCACAGAAACAAGTGCAACCACAGTGGGTTTGAGCAGGAAAAGCCTTCTCAGGGGGACTAGCGAAGGACTGGTGAGGGAAAGGAGGTGGTTCTCTCTCACCAGAAAAAGTACTGCCACTCAATTTTACCACTTACAGTCAGGTCCATCATGACACCCCAAAAAAGGAAAAGAAGAACTGGCAACTGAATGACAACTTATAAACCCTGTGAGAGAGCCACTTGCTGCTCTGCCTTGACTCAGAAGCCACAGCGATGAAGCTCCACACCGCAGCAATCCTCCTTCTCTTCTGGCTTGGCATCTTCACTGTGCATACAGTCAAAGGTAAGCTTGCAACTCGAGAGGAAGACAGGAATTGTTCCACATTCCACCTGGGGTCTCCTGAGCAGGATTTATAGTTACAGACAGCTGACTTATAAGATAAAATGCACAAGAAATCCAGATGAAAACTGCAAGAAAGGCAGTCTTATGGGGGATTTCATCTGATGTCCTGCCACAAGATGGTTGGTTACTGCTTTAATGCAAGGTGGGAATCTGTGCCTGAGAGCCCTTAAATGGTTTCTGTGTAATGTTATCTCTCTCAAAATCAAAACATCTTGAAGATACAATGTCTTTTAGTCTTACTGGTGGCATAGAGCCATGAATACGGTATGTTAATGAGTATGGTATGTACCATGAGTACTGTAGGTTAATAACATTTCATGAAAAATCCTTCTTGGATAAGATGTACATTTTCCTTTTCCCAGGTAGACTACTTTTATATGAATCTTATTGTATTACTTGTTATTTGTCTTTCTCTAACTATGTAGCCTTAATCCCTCTAATAACTCTATTTTTAAAAGCTCCTCCATTTCTATATGCCATATGGTTTATTCACATGTTTTTGGAAAAATCTTTTAATACTGACAGGGAAAATATAATTAAAAAGGGGAGTAATAGATTTAGTTTAATAGATCTTGTCTCTTTTCACTGAATCATGCAATTCAAGATCTTCTTTCAAACCAGTTATGACCATTAAGATGAGCCGTGATTATTATCCAAGCTTTACGTAAGACTGTGTGCAGTGATGATTTGGTCAGTGACTTTAGGATGAGGCTCCATGAATAATGGAGAAACATGAACATACAGCCATTACACACATCATCTCACCACAAGTAGATTTCACACAAAACACAGATAGGCAAGTGATATGCAAACCCACAAATATGCACTCAGAAACACAGAGAAAAGGTATCCTCAGTAAAACACACCAAAATCAAACTAAGACCTGCTAAGCATTCACAGGACTATGAAGCTACACAGCCCTTATGCTGATCCATTACCTCCCCAGCTACATCCCACTACATCCTCCTCTTTTCATTGGTGACACTGCTCTTCATCCTGGCACCAGCAGCTTCATATCATAGACTGCCCATTCCCAATGTTATTATCCAGGCTGTATAATTTGCCATAAGTATCACCAAGTCTGAAAAAGCACACCAGGATGGTCTACAAGTGACAGAAAAAGGACAAGAAAGAATGATAAAAACCCAAATACACTTGGGGAAAAAATGGTAGTTATAGGTGCAGAGCAGTTGGGGTTTGTTCCCAGCCTTAGAAAAGCTTTGCTGCTATTCCCTGCACCCATTCCCTGAATATTGTTTAGTAGAAGAGGAAATATTTGCCTGAGGCAGTAAGAAATGTGTCATAAATCATAAGAAAAAACTATATTGTGTTACTCATGACTAAAGCAAGACAAGAGATATTCCTTCATATTCCTTCAGGCAAACAAAATCTCAGTAATTAGCAGATCTGCCAGTGCCTGTACACTGGCTCTTCCACACCTTCTCCAAAGACTGATGTGTGTTTGTCTCAGCTATTCCAATTATTTCAAACAAAAGAACAGCTCACAGGTAGCGAGACTGTGTGCTGCAGCTTTTACATTTAGCAAGGTGCACCAGAACAGCTCTTGGACTTTTCTTAAGCCAGTAGTTCTATAAATTCTTCATTAAAAGCCCACGGAGTAGAGCAGGGTTCTTTTTGTCCCTCAGCATGCTTTCCCAAACCTGTCTGTCATGAATGGGAGAAAACCAAAAACTGGCAAGTGGAGACTAACACTAATGTATACTCCATTGCATTTGAATGAGCTCCCATTTTCGGTTATCATTTATGTAAGATAACAGCAGCCCATAAAATTTTATACCAGTAATGGAATCCTCTTTTTTTAATCACCACTGCATTTCTCTAAATTGTATCAAAATCTTGGAGGAATGCAAGGATTAAGGAGCACCCTGCTGCCTATGAAATCAGAGTTATAGCCAGAGGATAGAAGCACTTATTCTTCTGGCAGAGGTATCTCCCTTTCTGTTAACAATTTTTGTGAATGCTACTTTTGAATGTGAGAGAAGTAGCCATGCTTTCCTTTTCTTCACTTTGAAAATAGGAGGAAATACTGATCCATATTCAAAGATATCTGGAAATCCACCCAATAAAGTTCCAGTTCTAAATACTACCTCCACATGGGTTCTTAATTGCAGATGACGCAGTCCTATTTATGAATGATGTCAAAGACTTCTACTGCTATGGAAACAGTGACTCCCTGGGGATAGACAGCACTTTAGAGATGGTCAGATGTATCACAAAAAATAGCTTAAGTTCTCTGGTATAACTGGTATTGTGGCTGTACATCATGAGAATCTCACGGTCTAACCACCACTAGGAATCTTTTGGAATTCCTGGTTTATTAAGCAAGTATAGCTAAATATCAATAAAAATATTTATTCCCTTTCATTTATCTATTTTTTTTTTCCTTCTAGGGAGTGCTAGTAGTCAGCCCATGCGCAAATTCAGATGTGTAAATCTATCTACAAATCGGCTGAACATCCAAAATCTCGTGAGCTATGAAAGGCAACAAGTACCAACAGATGCCATCATGTAAGCATCACATGGACCCTTCAGAGTTCCTTATGTAAACACACAACCATCAAATAGGGAAGAGGCATCAGAACACAATTCATGGCCCAACTCACTAAATCTGGCTAGCTCAGGTCACCCTTCCAGTTCTTCTGTGGAGGAGTAACCTGGCAGCTGAGGGAGTGAGGGGAGAAGAACAGGCCTCAGAGAGCTGGGAGATGCATGCTGCTCATGAGTAATGGCAGGAAGCTCACTGACCAGTCCCATCTTTGTGCCCAGTTAGTGGGGAAATATTTCAGCAAGGGTGGAGCAGTCAGAGGCTCCATGTATGAACTGAGTCAAGGGAACAGATCATGTAAAAGAATATGGGGTAACTCTTGCTAGGAGTCTTGCTAGGAGCTGTGTTTGGTCTTTAGAGCTCACAAGCATGCATTTTTATCACATCTGAAATCTGCTTCTGGGAGATAAATGTTCATCATGATTTAACATAAAATCCCAGAACAGCAGGTATGTTTGATGTTTTTAATATCAGTATGTATGTACACGACCATGTACATTAGTGGTATCATAAATAGGGAAATAATGTTTCTAGCTGGTGTTGTTCTAACTAACACTTACAAGCTCTGGCATTTGATATTGTTTTATCACATTTTTGCTTATGTTCTGCATCTGAACCAAGAACAGCAGACCTGGGTAGCAAGACTGGAATTTAATGCCCAGCTGATTTGTTTTTCTATTTTTCTACAGGTTTATTACTATAAGAGGTATCAGGATCTGTGTACCTGCTGATCAGAAATGGGTGCAGACTGCTATAAAGAGAATAGATGAAAGGCGTGCTGCCAAACGCAAATAATCCAAGCATCTAAGGCCAACCGTCTGGAATCATCATTGCTGCAGCTCACAAGGAAGAAAACCTTTCTATCTGCTTTTATTTCCTATTTATTAAGTGGCAATAAAATCTTTGAATAAACACAAACTCACCAGAATCTATTCATCACTGGTTGAATGCCTGCAGACTTCCTCATTTTATGGTTGAACTCTGTTAATCTGTATATTGTCTGAAATGCTTGCTACTATTTCTTTACAACTGAATGTAGATATCATCTCATCCTTGCTGTCCGGACCAGGATGGCATTTAATGGTGAATGACTGATAGTTTCACACAGTGTAGTGAAGATGACTACCCACAGTGCTGGAAGAGTGCAGACCTCCATGCTGATAGAGATCAGAGCATTCCATATTGAGTGCTGGTTTTAAGAAGGCTCTGTATAAGTTAGTCATTTGCACCTATATAACCTATACTGAACAAACTGATTTCATGCTTCAGGATACCACCTGATCAGTGCTGTATTCAGAAAAGTATCCTTCAGTCTTCTATTTTTACACATGGTATTGCACTATTAGCTCAGTTCACAAAGGTGTGTGAACATTCTCACCAAGGGATGATACGGAGTAATTCAGTGTAACTCAGTGAATGTAACCCTGTTCAGTCTTGCCCTGGGGAAGCCTTATCCTACCAGTGACATCTGTGAAGTTACTTCAGTTTTGCCCTCATGTGAAACAAACCTGAAACAACTTGTTCGCATTTTCCATTGCACTTGTCTCTGAATAAGAACAAACCATTTCTGGAATCTGTATTTCACAAACTCATAGGAACTCCCTGCCCTAGAGAGCTATGTACATAGAGGTGTCGTATTATGTCTTAAAACTGATACATGCTACTAACAGAAGACTTTGAGTTTTAATAAACTTTCTATAAACCTGAATAAAATGGCATGTTTGTTTGCATAATTATAATGCAGATGGATACTGCTGAAACAGGTCCCAGATGACAGCACAAATCTGAGGACTCAAGGGCAAGTTAGTTTCAGCTGACACTGTTGCTAACTCATGACTCAGACTGCTTTTGAACAATCTGACTCCAAGCTTTCTACATCATATTGCAGCTCATATTTCATACAATACCTCTTCAAAAATTCATGTAGTTCAAAAACAGAGTTCATACCTTTCTCAGGTGACCCCCACATTATCAGAAGCAGAAATGCAAGAGCTCTCTGCTCAGAGAGAGAAAAGATATCATTTGAGCACCTTGAGGAGTAGAGGAGAGGTAAAGGCAGAGGTACTTCTGGTATGAAGCTCCTTCTATATTACCACATGGATGGAGCCTGCATTGCTGCTAACCTATGGGTTTTTCATCCTGCAAAACCTCTTAGTGATACTCATGGAACTACAGCACTTCAAAACTGCACCACAGAAATAAGATCTCACTACTCTAAAAGCCAGTCTTTACAATTCCCTGCTTTGTTCAAGACTTAGAATGTCTCTCATGGTTCACATTTTGTCAGAGCTCAGTCTTGTGTGGAGAAACAGATTTAGTTCTCACTATTGGGACAGGTTTTTAAATAGTGTTATTGCCGAGGCAAGGAAAAGAAGGATGACTGTATGTGTTATGCTACAGAACAGACAAAGGCAGGCTACTGAATCTCTGTTATAGGGAGTTATGCTTCTTTACTGAAGTTCTTACTATCAACAAGACTAGAGAAAAATAGTTTTTGCTACAAACTTCGTAAGGAGAGCTTTACAAGTTGAAAGAAATTACAATAAGATGTTACTGGAGTATGGCATTTTATAAACTGTGTTCATTAATTTTGAATTGCTGGCCTTAAGGCCCCAGATCCTCATATTATAGACAATAGAAACATTTTTGTTCCCTTCAGCATCACCAGAGTATTTGTAGGCTACAGGACCAGGTCCTTACAAAAGTAATTTGTAGGTAAATGCTTACAGATAAATACCATCAACTCTGATGGATCAAATTCATCCAGGACCCAACCTATCTAACATGCTTTCTGCAGGCAGAATTTTAATGCCTACACTCATACTTAATAGTATCATATTATGGAATGAATCTTACTTAAGTGAATATAATTTTTTTTAAATTAGGACTCTCAAAACCTGAGGATATATTAACCATCACATAGCAATTAATACATTGTATCAACTCATCCTCATCAAAATTCATAGAATTATTAATAATTTTTAAGAGTGAATCATCCTTCTTAACAATTACTACTTGTTTGTTATACCTTGCAAGATCTATAGAGATCCTTGTACAGTCCTTGACAGCTAATTACTATTGGTGATTGGTGACTGGGCTCTCAGTATCTCTTCCCAGTCCAACATTACACTCCAGGAACTTCTCTGACTTTCCTCGGCTATTCCTTACCCCAGCCCTTGCTGTGGTCCCAGCTGTGTGCTATTTTTGTCAGCTCTAGCTGTGGATAATGTGGAAGCTTCTCTGTAATAATACTGTTTCTCCCTAGCAGTTTTCCCTAAGGGTCTCAAAAGAAAGAATTGGAAACATGATTAAACCTCCTTTTCACACATACAAGCACAAAAGGAAAGTGCAAAATTAAGATCCAGAGTGTTGGAGGCAAATAAGAACCATAGTCTTGGTCTTTCCAGCATCCTTAGGAAGCGCCTACAAAACAGCAAAACACTTACAAAAAACACAAAAATTAGGCTTAAGGTCTAAGGTACATTCAAAGATTTGGGGCTGTGGCTGGACTGATGTTCTCCCAGCTCCTGGCTGCCCAACATTTCTTCTCCAAGTGAGCAGAGAGAGAGCAGGGGACTCATGGTCACCGTTTCCCTTCTTGCTCAACCTTTGCTAGATTGCAGCCAATTTTCTTTGACTCCTTTTGTAATACCTGTGCATCACTTTGCCACAAAGGATTCTCCAAATACACATGGGCAGATCAGTGTGCCACAATAATTGAAACAAATCAACCATATCTTTCCTGTCCCACACCATTTAAGTTTCCACGGAGACTTGAGAGATGCACTCTGTTTGGGTCTTTGGCACAGGGGTAAGGCAGCAGAGAGTACAGACAAACCTTCAGCCTGTGTAAGAATTCACACCTTCCCTCACCTCAACAGAAGCAGACAGGGCAATTCCCCAACCCTCTGGGCACACTGGCTCTTTTGCACAAAAGGAGTAATTCTTCCTAGGCAATGACTAGCTGCTGCTGCATTCTTTTCACTACTTATTTATAATTAAGGAACAGGGAAGTTAAAGGTTTACAATGACCATCAGCCTTCCTGGAAACTGTTAACACATCATTCAATCTCTAGCCCCCAGTTAGGGATAATCCTTGATTTTTGGAGAATTTTGGTCTTGTTTTGGCTTGTTTTTTTAATATAACTTCAGACTACCTTTTGTGCTTTGTTTTATGCTAAAGGTTTTCATCAGCAGATCACCTATTTTAACAGATTGCTCGAGACCCTCCATGGTAAGAAGAAAATGGAGGAGGACTGGATACCTCTGTACATCAGTGATGTTACTCTGCCAAATATTTGTGCATAATATAGTAAGTAAGACATGTTAATTTATTAAATGCAAGTATTTTCTTCTATCATTCCTGTGGAAAAATGCAGTGCATGCATTTTGGAAAGCTAAAGCTTATATTCTAAGCTGCAAATGAATTGATTCGTTAACCCAAATTATTGTGATTTTCTACAGAAAATGCTAATTCAAATTCTATGGCAAGTGAGTACAGGAAAAGTTAAGGATAAAGAGGGTAAAAATAGAAAAGGAGTGACAAGGAATCATTTCAGCAGAAAGTGGTATGAGGTAACTGCCATTAAGTCCTTAATAAATTCATTTCAGCAGGAAGTGGTATGAGGTAGCTGCCATTAAATCCTTAATAAATCACAGTCTTTTAGCAGCTCCCTTGCTCCCTTGGGTTTTCACCTCTACACTGCATGTGCGCTAAGTCTCTCTTCACCTTAGGAAAAGAAGCTTAAAAGAAGTACCATAAACCTGGAAGCCCTCAACTGTACTCTTCCACTAGCAAAGATGTGGGTGTGAGCAAACTGAAAACATCTGAAATTATTAATCTTCAGATGCTTGTCAGCATAATTCAGAAATTAATTTTAGCTGGGCACGATTTGTACAGCACTGCAAAGCTCTCTACAGTGTTCTGTGGTCAAAACTGTCACTGTTGCATGTCCCAGGGAACAGGTAATTCTAAGAGCCTTCCTGCAGTAACACCTGGCCTGTTCCAAGGGCACCTCTGACTCTCCTTATTGCCTGTGAGTGTCCATGGCCACGATGGCCCTTTCTCATGCTGAGAGCCATTTCTGTCTGTCTTTTACCACCTTTTACCACCTATCCATCCACAACTTTCAGTTTGGTTAGATGATCTGAAAAGAAGGGAAGAGACCTACCAAGACAACTCCTACAGACATTGCACAGAAGATTTAAAAAGTATTGTACTGTTATGTCATGGTTTACCTTCCTTCCCATTTACTCTTGTATGAAACAGTAAATAACTATTCCAAACCAAGTATGGGATTGCAAGTTAAATGAACCTTTTAATTTTGTGAGGCTTGTTTGAGATATTTGCAGAGCATGTTCTCATTTAAGGCCTGTATATAGCCTCTACTCTTAGATCTTTTAAAGGAACAACAGAAAAATGGGGGTGCACAGCAGGCTCCTTCCTGCAAAAGTTATAGTTTTCCTTCCCATCTGTGTGGTTTAGAACAAAAGAGTCTAGACCAAATTATAAAATGTTTGTTATGCAAAGGAAGTGGCTGATCCTGGCACCAAGTCACAATGACTCCAAAAATACAAGCTCATGTCCTGCCCTTCTAATGATTTATTGTTCATTTTTGTGCATGTCTGTTATTTGATTCAGGCTGAGTATTGGTTATCACATTGAATATTTCTTGCAGTAAGTCCTTAAAAACTCAAGAAAAAAAAACACCTCAAAAGCTATTTAGAAACTAACACCTGAAACAAATCTGGTAACTTTTTTGTTCCCTCTGGGATTCTTAGCCTTTTGATTCCATTCTGGGGCTACAGTTTTCTCAAGAACCATTATTGCTATAAGATTAAGCGCTAAGACTTGGAGTCTCTCTGAGAGACTGGTGTTGAAAAGAGTGACGTAAGAGTGCACGAGAACATGAATGCACACAAGTGGACGCACGTTCAAGACAAGGATTTTATAGGCTCCTCAGTGGTGAAAATACCTATTTGTTGCCCCCCCTCTGCTGTCTAACATCCTCCATGTTGTCAGCTTTAACACGGCCACTGCTCTGAAGCCATTACAAGTTACTCTGGCATTTCTCAGTGGAACAACGTTGACTCACACATAGCCCCTCAAGTGATAATTGCCAGTTCCTCTCTGTGCAAGGTGAGAACAAAATGACTGTTAGGGTTCCAATCAACCTCCACAGTCAAAACCTGCCTATAAATAAACCTTGAACAGGAATTACCATGCTATGAGTCAATCCACCTTGCACTATCCTTGGGGTGCTTTTCATGAGGTGCTGTCTGGTTCAGGTTTGATTTATGAAGGTTTCCAGAATCAGTATCTCATGAGGGAGACCTTGTCTGCTCAGAAGGACCTGTTGTAATAATACCAAATGAGTTAAGGAACTAATCTGGCAAAATATTGCAGATCTCCATTTCAAGATTTTTATTACACTAGAAAAAAGTGAAGTGGAATTACTTATTGGATACAGTTCATTATATGATTATAAAAAACTTACTCTAAGGCATATTTTTGGGGCTCAGATTTAACTTTTAAAATGAATAATCATCCAATTGGAGAAAAATAGCTGGGGTAAATTTCACTCTTTGAACTCAAATTGGCTGATTCCTCTCTATTGTGACTACTTGTAGTGAATGGAAATCACAAAAAAGTGTCTTTTAAACTAGGGATGTAAGAAATAGTTATTCACTCAGAAAACCCTGGAAAAAGCTTTGTGGTTACAGCTACAGGTTTTAGTAGAACTGTAGCTGGGTGGGATTTTCCCTCTCAAAAATCAATTAAGAGCTCTCAGGACTTCAGAAGACAGTCTGGAATTACATGAACATCTTTGCAAAGTCTTAAAAGGTGTTTTGCTTTGAAGTCCACAGGCATCCCTGTGGCTGCCTAACAGAGCCCCTATTCAAAAGCACAATTCATGAGGCAGCTTGTGGTGATGGCTATGTTCTGCAAGAGAGAACTCATCTTCTGTGCTTTTCCTCAGCCAGCCTAAGCATGCTGTGATATCAGCCAGGGCTCCCTGGAGCTAGAAGAAAGCATTAAACTTTGGACAAGCTCCATCCCACAGAAGGGATGTGTGGTACCTCTCCTAGAGCTGCTTCTAAAGGTACCAGGAAGAGTAACCACTGGCATACACAGCTATTATGATTGGGGTATATTTTTCCCATATATAAAAGTGACCTTTCCTTTGATGTGTCATCAGTTGATTGTTGAGCAGAAAGTGCCCTTTTGTGCTTCTATGGGACCCTTTATGCACAACAATCAAATGTATACAGCACATTAAGCAGAAAAGTAGCTAAATTAAAACTGGCTAAAATAAAACATGTTTCAGAGAACTTCAGCAACAACAGGATTTAAAGAGGTAATGCCTTCACAGGGTGGTTACCAACAAATAATGAACAGAAAGGACATAGTTCTTGGTCACCAGACTTTAAAACTTATACATATGCCAAGTGCCCACTACACTTGCTTTTTTTGCCAAAACCAGGATTTTAAAATTAACAGCAGTACATAAACTTGATGACATGAGGCTCATTTTTACCACTTTCTCTTCTGCCTTAACACAGAAGCCATGTGCAATAAAACTCACACCACAGCCACTGTGCACATGAGACATAATTTTCCAGTCCAATAGGAAGACAGGAATTCCCAACCACATTGCACCTGGAGTCTGGTGAGTTTAGAATTCATTCTTACACAGAGCTGATTCCTCTGTTCAAAACAGCAAGAAATTCTGTTGAAGGCAATTGCAGCAAAACTTGCCTAATGAAATATTCATCCTAGTGGTGGGCTTTCAACTTAACACAAGGAGAGTTCCTGCACCACAGGGATCTCTTATTTTCTCTCCTATAACTGTGACATCTGGAAGCTATATATATATAATGTCTATTAATGTCATTGATACCTTATGGCAATGAGCTGCATGGGTTAATGGCATTTTATGAAGATTCCCAAGCCAGCTTCAGATACAGTCTCTCCCTTTTTGCCTTGCATACTTGTGTTTCACCTCTTATTTACCATTTTCTTGTCTATATAGACCTAATCTTCTAGTAACCTCATTTTGTCAGTCTGTCAGCTTTCTGACAATGTATCTTACCTTTTTGTTGGAATCTTATCTTACAGCACTGTTATAGATGTGAGGATACACAAAATTTGTTGGTTTTGGAAACAAAAACAACATTCAAGAAAAATGAGTACAAGTGTTTTATATAACAAAGTTTTATTCCTGACTTTTTACAATTAATACCTTAGACCACTGTTGCCTACTATTTTGAGTGGTGCTACAGTCTCAAATCCACAGACCACACCTGCTGCTGAAGCTCTCATGTGATGTGCATAATAACAAACAGGAAAAAACCTTTTTGTATAGACTTAAATTAGAGCACAAAAAGATACACATTCACATAACATGGGAAAGCCAAACCTAAGGACACCTCTAACTTTTTGTGAAGTGATCCTTGCACTCTGAGGTTACTAACTGAGGTTACTGCCACTGTTTTTGCTACTGCTTATTTGCAGTGTTTTCCTGAAGAGTTCTATAGCTGATCTTCCTTGTTTGCAGAATTGTTAGTAGTTTTTCGGAGCCAAATAATTCTAGTCTGGGGGAGGGATTGTTCACTACAAACATTATCATGTAGGGAGAGAGGTGCAGGAAAAAATCTGTAGAAAATACTCTGAGGTTTTTTTGTTGCTAAGTACCAGGGTTATGCAGAGGTGACAAAGCTTAGAAGTGTAACCAAGGTAGCTAATAGTTCTGTTGACTAACAGGCTAAAGAAGAAAGATTTTGCCAAAAATTCAGTGAAAAAGAGACAAAAAAACATGCCCAGGAGACCATGTTGTGAGGATACTTTTCAAGGAATTTGCTGTTGGAGGCAAGTTTGTTTTTTTCTAAAAAGCCAGTGTTTAAAGGCACAGCAGGCAGCAATGGCTTATAAGAGGGAAAATAATTGCAAGGAGTAAAAAGAGGGGAAATGGATTGGTCCTGTCATGAAAAGAAGAAATGGAAAGGGAACAAGAGGGAATAACAGTAGTGCGAAAGGAGTGTGAGAGATAGAGGGCAAAAAGGCAAAAAGTCAGAAAAGTGAATGACAGGAGGAAAAAAGGAGAGGAATGAAAATATAGATGCGTACCTTGATGCTCACGTCATTTTCCAGTTTCTCTTATAAAGCTGATTCCTGCAGTGTGAGCTGAGAACATGCTCACAGATACTCTGAGTTTCTCAGTAAGAGCTACCCAGACTGTCATCTCTGCCATAGTCCATTTGCTCTGCAGAACATACCTGTATGGGGAAGAGAGGAACAGTGATTGGGATCACCATTACATCCCTAGCACTCAGAACAAAGCTGTTGCTCTTCTGACAGTTACACTTCATTCTGCACCCCATGGAGAGGAGGGGATGGCTTCTCTTTTTGGATTACTACCTTAAGACAAACCAACCTTCCTTTTTGAAGCCGAGTTGCTGTGCATACACAAGTTACAGGTGCTGTACAATGCTGGCAGCTTGCACCAAAAATAAAACCACTGCAGTTTATACTCTTGGAGAAAAAGACTTCAGATTTCCTTCTATGTAGACATTGGTCTGCCCTTAGGAGAACATTTTGAGGTGCTCCTACCAGCAGTACTTAGTGGTTCTCCACAAACGCAGTTGTTTCCTAAGCACAAATAATGCTTTTTGCCAGGTACTTTTACCCTTTAGCTTAGTTACCCTTTCACCAACACTTCTCCAGCTATTTTCTGTATATGAGACCTCACAGAGTAATTCACAGTTGCATGCAGCAACACCAACTGTTTAGATACTGCACGTGACCATAATTATATATACTCATAATATAAATAATTATAGTTATGCTCAGTGTATGAACAGTTAATATTGCTGTCTGATTTTGTATTCAATGTGTGATGACAAATTTATTTAAAAGGTTCCATTAAAGCATTTATAGCAAATCTCAGATTAGGAATCAGAAGTGCAATGGCAGCCTGGCCTCACTTCTCTTCTGCAGGTTCCCTACCCGGCACACCACAATAACTATGTAAGAACTGATCTCCAGTGGGAGCAAGCTGCCATAGAAATATCAGATGAGAGGTCAAAAACAAGACCTTTAAGCAAAGCAGTATATGTCATTCCCAACATACACAAAGGGCTAGACAAATGCATCAGACTGCATTTTTTCCAGAGACCATGCCCACTCCTGATATTTGTCCCAAGACCACATTATCTTCCAGACAGATCCATAAGGCTCAATAAGCACCCCACTCCCACTCTCTGGCCCAGCTACAAAGGCTTCCTCAAATGTACCCTCAGGGCCATGATCCCTCCTAAGCCAGTTCCCAAGGTCATGCATATTCCTGATGTTATACCCAATCCCAACAGCACTCTGAGTGCCACAGTCACTCGTAAACCCACCCATAAGTGACAGAACAAACCTCCAGCAACTGACTAAACAGGGCACCAAATACAGCAAAAACCAGCAAACTCACCATGTGCACACCAACTACTTGAAACTGCAAATCATTAGGCAGCAAGGAAGTCTCCCAACAAACATAGGGTCCATACAACCCTACACCTCTGTTTGTGTTTTCTGGGAATTAACGACTATGTGAGGTCAAGAGCCATCCAGCTGTAACCACCTCATGTGAGATGGGGCATGTCTATCATACTGGCCATTGCTAATTAAACAAGAAAATGGGGTTTGAGCTCTCTGAGCCTCCAGAGCCCTTTGAGTAAATCCAAGCTCATTGAATAAACCAAAACAGCTCCTTGAAGCCACAAAATTATATTATTTAGCTCCAGTAAGGAATCCTGCTCATACAATTGAAGATGACATTTGATAACTGAGATTTTGCTGAATTTAAAAAAAGAAGTCTCAGGTAGATCAAAACATTTTGCAAATTCATTTTTACCTTGGCAAACTATTGGGTTGGCAATAGGAATAGTAAATCCCACAAAAATCCTGAAAGGTCTAGTTGTTTCATCTGTACACATTTGTATTTATAATTCATATCTAAATTTTAAAATAATATTTACCTTTAAATTTTATTGTGTTTTTATAACTTAATATAACATTTATAGGTACTACAACTTTTAATATAAAATATCCTTAGAAGTTTGAAAATGAAATAAATGACAGAGACTAATTTCCTGGAAAATTAAATAAAATTAGTTTTTATAAAGTTTGCATTTTGATCAAATTTGAGACTAATTGAGAAATGAGCACTCTTGGAAACCCCCATAAATCCTGGCATTGATGATAATATGGTGTGAGATGAGGTACTAAACACATTAGCTGTTACAACTAAGGAAAAATATGTGAGAAGTCTGAAATTTGGCTGAGGAACAAAAGTTCCAGTAATTCACTTTACACTTATCTGTTAGTAATTAGTCCAGTTTAGCCCATACCAAGTAATTACAGAGAGCATTTTAGAAAGTAAATACAGAGATGTGGAAAATCAGATATCCCAGGGTTACAAAAATTGTGTTCTGATTCATTTTTAAAGCCACTTGACATTTACACTTATAACAAAGTTGTGGGCTGGTGAAATGGGGCTAATGGAGGGGAAAATACAGAATAAGGAAGCCACAATGAACAAAAGGTGGTTGGGGGAAGGTCCAACAAAACCCCATTTTTACTCAGATAACAATTGTGGAAATTATCTTGCTTGCTTCAGTGTTCACAACCTCGTGATAGCCACTGAGCACTGCCCTCAGAAAAACCTACAGATACCATCTTCATAGAAGAGCTGGGAAAGGAGACAGAGGACAATTTAGCTGCGTGTTTTGAACTTAACTTAATACAGTAAAAGATTATTTTTGACCACCTGCCACCAAGCCACCTCTTGTACCTTTCAGAAAATGTTTAAGAACTTCACAGGGTATATATATGACTGCTTTGAACTGGCTCTAACATAATTAGCTTAGACAACTCAGTAAACAAAATAAGAAAGGACACCCTAAAGCCTAGGAAGTTTGCAATTCTAGATGTCAATTAAAAGAAATATTTTATAGATCAACTAAGCTACATATTTTTCCTTACAACTTTGAAAAAGCTGCTAAATGTACTAAGATTCTTCGGGGAATTTAAACTCCCTTTACATATAGAACAGCATCAAAAGAGTCTTACTCTTTCGTCCTACTGTAGTCTAAGCCCACCATCAGATAAGACACTTGGAGTAGAGCATTACTTCTGTTTACTAAACATTTGCATTCTTATACTAGAGTTTCTCCCCTCTCTCTTCTATTATTTCAGATTAAATTTGCCATGGACAGTACCTACCTACCCTCAATGTCACAAAATAAACCAAAGAAACCCTGTCCTGTGCTTCAGATGGAATAAGCAATGCTACTTCTAAGGGCTCCATGAAGGCTCCCTTTCTCCCAGGCTATCCCCATCAACCTGCTACCATTTGGGGCCTGCTCTTCTTACCCATAGAGCCATCCTCACAGGCAGCACTGAAGAAGGAGGGATGCTGGTGAGAGCTTTCCAGAGTATAGTGAACACAGACAAAAACTCACATCTTCCAAGTCACCTAACATTCTTAAAAATGGCACCAGACCCTCTTTTTAAAATGTGGATTGTACAGACAAATCATGCAGTCCTGTTTATTTCTCTAATTCTTGTCTGACACTTCAGCTGTGATTTTGGGTCCTTCTGGCTAGTCATTTGGTGTGACTTTTTCTTTTGGCACACACAAGTCATGTCTCCTTTCTCACTGATGTGACAGACAAGTATTGCTGGTCCTCTCACACTCAAGTAGTAAACATATCCAGACACACACAGTCCAGCAGCACCATGCCACCACTATCCCTTGACTCAAGCAAAATTATTCCTTTTGATGCCAGCAGTAATTTAACACAATACAGATGGAGGACATGCAGAATTTTGGCCCAGTAGTTTTGGTTGACAAAAATAATATTTTAGCTTTAGCTGTTTATTCCCATAGGAATTTGTTGTTGTTGTTGTTGTTGTTGTTGTTGTTGTTGTTGTTGTTGTTGTCGTTGTTGTCGTTGTTGTTGTTGTTGATAAAGTAGGTTACTGGAAAGCACTTCTAGGGTTCAGAAGAGCTGATTCAAATCTTATAGGGGGAGGGGGGCGCAGGCAGATGGTATGGGTTAATTTGAGATTGTTCAGATCAACTAACCTTTAGCTCCTTTTCTCTGCCAAGTCTCTTATGGATTTATTCAGCATTGTATGAATTACTGCCTTTCTGCTTTTGCTCCTGGGGGCTTGGGCAACCAGTACCACACAAGATTCATAACATCCTTCTTCCAAGACTCCACAGACTCCAAGACTGTACAAGATGGTACAGTCAGAGTGGAGTCAGTGATCCTCCACATAGAGCTAGGTAAGACAAGAAGGCAAAAACTGCAAAGAATTAAATAATATTGTATGAGATTGCATTTTTATGTGAGCTGCTCCATCTTTCTTTCCTGGCCTTGGATCAAACCAGCTAGTTACTGAGCTAAATGTAATCCTGTTATAAACCACTTCCAGACAGGCAAAGGAACATCCCTCCTTACTGTAGGCCAGATCCTTTGGTGTAAGACGGATGCTCTATTAACTTACAATTTAAGTAATGGACATATTCCTGCAGTTTAAACTCACAGGCAACAAAATTATCTGTTAAATCACTTTATTTTTAATTCTGAAAACATTAGTCTACCTGATTTTATATTAAAAGGTTTCAAAAAGAAAGTCTGAGCACTCAAAGAGATGGCTGCAGGCATACTTCATCACTTGAAACAGCAGGTGAAGCTTAGCCTTGCTAGGGGAGGCACAGTGACTATTTGGGTCTCCTGTGTTTCCCTGGAATGCAGAGTTGCAGTCCTTTCATCAGAGTCTCTACAAAGCCATTATTACACCAGAAAGCATTCTCTGCCAACTTCACTTGCTAAGATGAATGTAAGCAAAATTCTCCTTAACTACACAATACAAATGGTTCTTATGTCATCAAAAGCACAGTTTTTCTTTTTGTTAACTGTTCAGCAGGGGAGTTTTCCACTGAAACAGCAGCAGATCCCACACGTAATATGATGAGGAAAACACAGAATCTATCCAAGCATGCTGCATGCTAATCATGAATGATTTAGACATCAAAACATCTTGAATGGCTGCTAGTAATGCAAAAGGATCCTTCATAAAATTGACACTATATAATCTACATCTTAAATAATGAAAAATGCTGCTAATGGCCAAGGAACTGATATATGACTAAAAAACAAAAAGCGTGTACTACTCCCATACCATCTGTAGAGGAGTAGCAACAGGGAGCTGTGAAAACATCTGTCCACGTGTTCAACATGAAAGGAGTGCTTCAGGCCACCTAATTGCTGCCACCCAATTATCCAGGACAATACTTTTGGACCTCACTGGAAGACCTAGACCCAACTTAAGGCTCAAAACTGGCCTCACTACACAAACACTCTTCGGGTGAACTGAAATGCCAAACACTCAGCTTCTCCTGCGCTTCATAAACTCTTCTGGGCACTTTCCTAAGCCACATTTCAGGTAACAAGGATCTCAATTAACTTCCCTTCTTGTTTCCTCTGCTGGTACCCTTTAGAACTGAAGTAAATTCTGAGAGAAAAATCCAGTTTTGAAGGGGTTCAAGATGGAACCACTCTGTAGGGAGAGGACATCATGTTCTAGGCCACTCAGTCTAGATCATCTCAATACCATTATATTTGGTAATAAAACCCAATTACTTTTCACACAGGAATGGCCTCTGTGGTCACCAGGTGAATAACAGGAAAAGTAGCCAAAGGCTGGAACACTAAGGATGTCAATAGTGTTTCTATAGCAATCTTCATAATCCTTATCCTTTTCACAGTGGAGAGGGTTGGATGCCATATGCCAGGTTGGAAATTCAGTCTGTGCTTGCCTTGTGTCATGCACTTGCCCACCTCAAATAAGGAGACTGGAAACAATTCCCACTCCCTGCTGAAATAGAAGATGTTTTCTACTGAGCACATAGACAAGTCTTATTTGAAATACTTATTTCAGCTGTTTGCCAGAGGCACATAAACCTCGCCTCCATGTTTATTTATATAATCAATACTAAGACAACTTGTTATTCTCTCATTTTAAATTCAAGACAGTCACCGTTTTTCTTCATTTCAGTATACTACCAATTGATTAGCAAAGTACAGTAAATCAAAGAATTTTGATAGAACCAAACAGGTTTCCTGTGAGCTGCTGTGAATTCTGGAAGTACAAGAGACTTCTAGTTCTGTTGTTTGAGTCACCTGGGTATCTTTCACCCAAAGCATCTCCAAGCAAGGGAAGCATTTGTAAGGCTTATGAAGTAAATGGAGGGGCTTCCTCCTTCAATAAAAATGCACAGAGAATCAATGAGCACTGAAATTCAGGAGCTCTGTGAGCCTGTTCTCTAGCAACACTCTTCAAGATTTCAGCATGGAGAGACAAATGCTAAGGGGCTGCTGCTCAGCTAGCTGGGCAGTGCTGGCAGAGCTGTCCTGAAGATAGTCTAACACAGATTTGCACAATGACTCAAAGCTGCACCATCCCAAACCTGTAATTACAGCTTGGCATATCACTCCTAACAAACAGAACTGTGATCCCCTCAGACAAAAATTCAATATAGAAGTGTCACAGTTCCCAAGAGCTTGTCCTGATTCCGGCCAAACAAACCCTCAGGACATTTCATGAGAATTCCAACAGGCTCCCACAAAAATCCTGCAAGTTGAGAATGTCCCAAGACTTCAACAGGACACCACAGAGCATTAGCATGTCAGAGGGATATGCTCTATCAAGGAAAGGAGAAGCACTGACAACTGATTTTAATCTGGCTTCTCAGGGCTTCTGCTGCCCCTGCCATGAGGCCAGCAGGGAAAACAGTGACTCCTCCAAGCACCCATCTTATCTGGATCTGCAGACCATGCATGAGCTGTGTGGCCTGGCCTCAGGACAGACCATGTACTCTGTCATTTCAGATAGGGAAGACTTTTAGGTTCCTGATCCAAAGGGAAGCAAATATCATTGCACAGCTCCAAAGCAATTGTATGAACACAAGTCTTTTTTTAGGAGCTTGAAAGCCCAAAGAACCGTTGCTCAAAGTGTTGGGGCCATGGTTTACCAAATCCACTCTCTGTACCAAGGGGTAACAACTATTCTTAAATTCTTGGATGTAGGCTGGAAAATCTCTAGAAATAAAATTCCCAGGGAAACTGGTATGTGCTTTAAATAAATAAAGTATCTTAACTTTTTTCCCCTAAAAATGGAAAAAAAATCAGTTGTATAGAAAGTTTTACTTTTTTTTCCTGTTTCCAAGTGGAAACACAAATTCTTTACAGAATTTTGTCATTTCCAAGGGTCAATAACCTTGAATTTCACTACCTCTAGTTGTCAAAACCTAACAATCAGATTGTCTTTCCTACATGGGAATGTCTGGTTGCACAATGAGCATTTTAAGACTTTATGATAACCTCAGAAATGAGGTATTTATAAATCTTACATATCATTACATAATGAGTAAACTGACACAGAAACTCAGTGCCACATCTGTTTTTAAGCTACTAGTAAGTGTTAGACCCAAGTACAGAGCAAAATCTTCATTCCAAGGCATTCCTGATTCTTGGAAAATATTGTGATCTGCCATGCTCTTGTCTTTATTATTGTCTTTATTATTGCTTTATATAGCAATAGAGCTAATTAAAAGTCTCCTAAGTACTATATATGAATTTAAATTTGTGTAATTTGTCACTTGCTTACCTACAATTCAATGGATTCTTTAAATGTACATTGAGTCTCAGTCATTACCAGATAAGATCTGATGAAGAGAGTCCTCTAATCCGTAATGCAAGAACATACTGCAGTCCATCCATATACCAATTTGATGTACTTTTTTCCAACAATTTTGTATGTGGATATCCACATCACAGCATAGGCTTACTTCGTAAATTGAAAATAAATGTGATAAACAAACGTGTAACATTAGGAAGAAAGACAAAGTCAGTTTGATTGCATGAGACTGACAGTGGAGTTGATTCTCTATTGTTCTGTTCTTTGGTTCACTGTAATCCTAAAAAGACAGTGAATGCTGTATGCAGAATTGTGGTTCCATGTGAATTAGCCATGAAACTGTCTTGATTCAGTGATCTATAATATTCAATTTGAACATGAGTTGATGTGGAAGGGAACACCAAAACTTGGAGTAAGGGAGTTTTTTTTCCAAATTGCTCTCTTAGAGTTTTTATCCCTCTATGTGAATGATTTTTTTTAGCTTTAAAATTCAAAAGTGAAAAAAACCACATAAAAATATGATAAATGGACTTTTTTTTTCATTAGACCATTGTTGCACTGACTAAACATGCAGATTACCACTGGCAAGGGTGGCTAACCATTTCCTATTTCTAAGGTGGCAAGGCAAATGGAAATCCATGACTTAAAGGAAGCTTTCAGAAGCAGTTGGGTTACTTAACACAAAGTTCAACTATGTTACTTGTGAAAAATTAAAAAAATATTACCAAGTACATAACAAAATTCCTTGCACCACTGAAGTACCTTTCCTTCTTTATCCTTTTAGTAACTGAACATCTAGTCTCAGATGATATTACCAAATTACAACCAAAACACTTATAATGGCGGCTCCAAAAAAAGATATCAGCTCCATCCTCAGGGAGGGGAGTGTTTTCAGAATGACAGCTATTTCTGAAGAAATAAATTTATTTTTGAAATAAACTGTGTACTAGACAGACATGTACACACTACCTAGACAGAAACATGGATGGTTTGTTTTAGAGGAGTTCTCAGAAATAACCAGCACTGTTTCATCCTCCCCCTCATTTTATATAAATAGCTACAGACATTTTACACACATTCACATATAGGGAGTGAGATTCTTAGCACTGTATAATGCCAGAAAGAGCAGCAGCCTCCTGGTAACTCTAAACCAGACCACAGCATGTACCTATACAATAGGTCTATCATTAAATACAAATTTTGCTGGAGAAGACCCCCACATTTCTAACATTCCAGTATAACTTTCTACAAAGGAGTTGAACAGGCTCCTCAACTGCACAGCAATTTTTCAGTCTTTTTACTCTTAGCTTTCCCGGGGAGTAGGCCAGGGAGTTTTCCCTTGACAGTCTATCTCATGTTCACAGGACAGCTTGCTCTTCTGTGACTTACTTGAAAGCCCTGTCAGCAAATTCCTCATTCGAGATTCTTGAAACCTGAAGGTCAGTCCGTCCTGTTCTCCCAGAAAGAGCAGATATTTATTGAAATATTTTAGAATCTTACTTAAAAAGTCAGATATTTTTCCACTATTAAAATGGTGTCAAAAACCTCAGCATAAGGTCACAGTGCTGAATTGGTACTTTGCCAAACCTCTAGCTTACACCAGAGACCAGCATCACTTCAATCACCTAAGGAGCAATCTCATTTTCTCTTACAGGAGCTGAGTTTGTCTTCTGCTGGTGCTGGGATGATGCAAGTATATCTGCATCCAAGTATTAGTTTTTTATATGTCCCTAGTTCTCTCCTGGCAGCTCTCCCTTTCCTCAAGCAGAGCTAGCTAAGTGGCAATCAGCTCTGAGGGTGGATCTTCACATCTACACAAAATCCCACAGAAACAGGCTGTGTTTTGTGTGAACACAAGGTGAGCCTCGTATACAACTACATTTAAGAGGATGTAGGAAGAGGGGACTTGGTTGCTTTCACCTTAGTTTTCCTACCCCACCTTCTGTTTCTAGCTAGTGCTGCTGGCCTATATATTTCTGCTGCTTTTGCTGTCACCCCTTTTTTAGCTATTCTTATTTCATATAAACTCACATCTCATTTTTAGATCCATTTATTTTCACAATGTGCTTTGCCCAAGGCAAAAGCAAACATACAAACAAATCTTCCAGCCAAACACTGGGATCTTTTCTTAGTGTTTGCTGCTCAGCCCTCACCAGAGTCCCTATGCTTCACAGGTCACTCCAGCTTTGTGTGAGGCAGTGTGGTGTTAGAGAACAGATGAACCAGAAGGAAGGAGGAGGAGAAATAAATACAGTGTGAGCTCAAGCCTTCTCACAAGCTCTGCTCAAAGCACAGGGCAGAAAGGGGTGCTTAGCTCCCCAAACCACCTCATAGCTGGATTGAGCCCCAATGTCCTGTTTGTATCCAGCCTCCAATGTGCCCCTGTA
Source organism: Cinclus cinclus (assembly GCF_963662255.1). Taxonomy (NCBI): domain Eukaryota; kingdom Metazoa; phylum Chordata; class Aves; order Passeriformes; family Cinclidae; genus Cinclus; species Cinclus cinclus. Next base: position 21,412,209 of record NC_085047.1, on the reverse strand, counting down.
CAATGTGCCCTCACCCTTGCCTCTAAGAGATTAGGACATGCCTGTTAAAACTCTCATCTAAGGAAAAGACAGAGACACTTCAGTGCTGCAGGAATACTTGTCCTAAAAGGCAAGGTCCCCTCAGATGACATAACTCTCTGCAAGAGTATGGTCCCAGGTGATCTGGGAAGGGCACAGACATGCACACTGCCAGGACTGTAGGTTTGAGCCAAAGGAAAACCCAGCCCTCTAAAGAGAATGACTAAAAGCTGGTCACTGCTGATGTTGGGCACCTGTCTCAGACTTCAGCCATGTGTAAATTGCTTTGTCTGTATGATAGAAGTGAACCCTGCAGCAGCCCATGTTCTGTACGAAGGTTATTTGTTAATGAAGCTACACACACAAACACAGCACCCAGAGGAAGGATGGTTTGGAAGGGTTTTAGGAAGAGCAGTCATAGCGTGTACCAGCTACATGAAATGTGAACCCATCTATCTCAGCAGAGCCAGATATAAGACTGAGCAGGTGAGCACATCCCTGAAGCAGACACTGGATTCAGTTTCACCAAATAAGTTCATGCTTGCTACTTTCTTTGAGAAATCCTACAGAGGGAAGGAAGAACAGATAAAATCAGTAAAATAGTTAAAATATTAAAATAAATATGAACTATTAAACCCAGTAAAACATTCTCTGTATGCAAAATGAAGTCACAGCATTAATGAAACATCTCTAAGGAAATTATTCAGAGGTGGTCAGAGAAGATGAAAGGATCTCTTCTACAATTGTTAATGGAGAAAAAAAAACAAAGGAAAGAAAAAGAAAAAGAGCATGGACTATCAATAGATCTTTGTTCTGTTCTACATTTTTGACTTGGTGAAGAACAAGCCTAGGGCTCAGGATACAACCAGCCAGTTGTAAATTTAAATATGTTTGCTCTCCTTCATGCTTGCAAAAACTACTCAGTGGTTCCTGGTAGCTTTAGGTTTATGCAAGCTGAGAACGCAAAAAGCAGTGCTATTTCAGGACTCCCATAACAAATCTATTTCAGCAGCTCTTTTCTCCAGCTCTGTATCTTTTTTGAGGCTGACAAAAGTTTGGCATATACTTGAAGGATATCTGGCTATGTTTGAGGCTCCTGAGATAAAGAGATTGCATAAACAACTTCAAAGGCTCTGGACCTCAATCACCAAAAGTGCTCCTATGATTTCCAGAGGAATATGAACATGACTGAAAACATACAATCTCAGAAGTTACAATCTTATCAGAAAAAAAAATTATATCTTTATTTGATGGGGAGGGACAGAATACTTTAATACTGAAGTGTAAGCAGCAAATCAAGCCTTGGTTCCCCTAAGTCAGAAAGAATTTGGACCAAAGGAAGAGTACAGAGTGAACTAAGTTTAATTTTAAACAATACTAGCTTAAGTATCCTTGAAAAATGTGATATATGGACAGTGCTACAACTTAAAGGTGACATTTTTCAAACCGTCTTCTTCTTTATAACAGGACCAGCAAAATGCATGAGTAAAATTTGGGGGGCAGAGGATACTGTGTTTATTTGCTTTTAAATTATTTTTTTTCATTTTCAAATGAAAATTTTCCAAGATTCTGTCTTAATTCTCTACCTCCTACTCAGATTAAAAGTGAAGGTTTTGAAACACAAACACTTGAGCAAAAATTTTTCTACTTTGACATGAAACTGCCCAAATATTCAAGCCAACTCTGCCCAGCATCTGACAGTGTTTACACCTTCAGCCTGCTCAAGCCTACCAAGTCCGAGATAGGAGCAACAGAGTTGGCCTGTTCCATTTTTGCTGTAATCCCACCAATTTTGTACCACTTAAGAATGGTGCCTCTGTCTGGTTGACACTCCCATTTTCAGCCCAGAAAAGCAGTGCAGGCCTGTTTTCATTACAAGACAAATTAATAAGCCAGATTCATACACTAAGCTGAAGTAGCCAAGACAAAAAGATCTGCCAGTACTGTTGTACACCCATGAAATGCAGCATTCTGACATTTCAAATTACTGCAGCATGATTTCTCAGAGGTTTTCTGCTAGAGCACAGAGAGACAGAAACAAATTATCAAGGTTGGGAATCTACTGCCCCAAATTCCTTTGTTACAGCCATGAGGGATGGGGAAAAATTTTTAAACAATAACAAACAAAAAAACACACCATCCTAAAAACAACTGCAAATTGAATTTCTGGGCACACTTCTAAGGCTTCACTTCTGGCTCAACATTCTGTATTTATTTAAGGCTATTCTTATGAATTTAACCAGACACAGTAGCAACACCACATGTATAATTTGTATGAAAAGCAAACAAATATGAGAAAAGCAATCATTCCATAAGAACTGTCACAAATACCCTTTTTTCCACTAAAAAAAAAATGAGTCAGCAATTTTTCTGCTAGATTTCAGTGGAACATCATCAAAAGTCCATTCCTTCCTAGTGCTTTTGACCAGAAAGTATGATATATTACAATACCACCTCAAGACAGCCTTTAAATTCATAGGTCAGACTGAAGACTCTCTCACAACAGTTTCTGAATATTTAGGAGATGCAATAATGCTCAAATTCCCATATGGCAACTTTATGCAACCAAGAACAATGACAAATATATGGAATTAACTAGCACTCTGCTTCAGTTTAAGCCATCTTCTAGAAAGCACTGACAAACACAGAAAGTGACTGTGACCTCCAGTGCTTTTGTTACATTCAATTCCAAAAGGGGCTTCTTTTAAGTGGACAAGCTTCAGCTTAATGCAGAATTTACAACAGCAACAGAAAGAGAAGCTTGAAGTAAAAGGGATTCAAGCTTAACTCACATCCAAAGCACAGAGTGAAGACGGGAAACAAATACCAGACAAATCAGACCTTACCACAGTAAGAAACAAGAAATAAAATTACAGCAAACACAAAGCTTTGAAGAAATGAGCGGATTGAAAAGATCAAAAGTAAGGCTAAGTCTTCAATTTTATATGTCACTTAAAGGATAATTGTTTCCTGCCACTTGAAGTCTATAAACTCCTTGTTGCATCAATCTGGGGTTGGTTGAGAGAAAAAATAAATTGCTATCGCTGCAAGGGAAGTATGGATGCCAGTGAAAAGGCTCCTATCCAAGTATGCACCAAATAATTTTTGACATTAAGAGACGTGGCCTTTGCTCCTACCCACTAGAAGATGAAAATAATTTATCACGAGTTTCAAATGCTGCTCTACTTATTCAGTTTTAATTCCTTTTCCCTGATACTTGGTTTACAGCTTCCTGTATGTATAAAATGCCAGCACAAAAACACATTTTGCTTTGGATTATTATTTCCACACAGTCCACAGAAAATGCTAGAGTATACAACTCTCAGTTCAACAGTCATTTGTGAAGAGATGAGATTTACTTGCTAATGGATGTCCTTTTTTTTCTAAGAAGATTAAAGTGTGTAACTTAGTCTTCTACTTCCAATTACACATACTATTTTTCAAAACAGAGTAGCAGCTCAAAACTCAAGGTCATAATTAGCTCCTTTTCTGACATCTCAAAGACATTAATTCTTACGTTAGATGTTCACAGATAATAGAACCACTGCTGCAACACATACACAACTAGGCTAACGCTCTCTTCCAGAGCTACCAACTCAAGAAACAATTCTGTACTTCAGCTGACACAGCAAACATTGCTGGACAGTATTTTTTCAAACAGTATATGCATATAAGGAATTAGTTTTACCATCAGCTTATCTTTCTTCTGCCTTTTTATCTTATAAAGAAAGCTGAAGATTCTGTTCTAAATAGAGAAAGACATGCATAGATTTGTGGCAGCCTGCTAAAGATCAGATTGACTCAGGCAATGTGCACAGCTTCATCTGTAGAGAATAATTTTCCCAGAAAAGTCTCCTTCTTGGATCAGCAGTTGCAGGTGATGAATGCTTCAGCACTGCCTAATGCTCTGAGAAGTGGACTCAGAGCGCATTTGTTGCACAGCCAAGCAGAACCAGCTCCAGGCTTGTCATCCACATACAATGAGTCAGTGTGGGTGCCAAGGGATGAGAGACCAGGAACAAGCTGCTCTCACCACGGTGAAAGACGAGAACTTGGGATGAAGAGCTGTGGGACACGGAGCCCCAGCCTGTCGGTGGTGAGAGAGAGACGGTGACATTGAATGGTGATTAGAATCTAAATTTTACTGAGCAGTACATGTGCTTATATACCATTTACAGGAAGGCTGGTAATATTTTACTACAGTCATCTAGTTAACCATCACATAGACAAACTTTGCATTTCGACTAGGTAAAATCTTATTTCCCATAAGCCAACTTGATTCAATCTTACAGTCAGAGCTCTGTTTGCTCTTGCCATGGCATCCTTGTTATCAAGCTGCATATGCTGATTAAGTCTACAGTACTATCAGCGTCATTTGCATTACCCACATCCACACCAGCCCATGCCCATGGCATGAGCACCCAGCCCATGGCAGGGTGGCCAACATTGTGGTGCGAGGAGGGGCAAGGCACAGCTCCCCAGGGCTCACACCTCTCTGGCAGGGCTTGGGCACAGGCCAGGCAGACAGCTCTCCTACTGCCCACAGCAGTCTCCTTACCCTGGGCAGCCGCCACCTTTTTCATACCAACAACTGGCAGATATGGTTAGATGACAAAGCAGAAGGAGTTCCATACAGCTTTGAGGCCACCCATTTCCCAGTGTTCATTCAGTTCATTCATGGTGGTCCTGCTGCACCTTGTTTACGCCTCCAAACCTAGTAGGAGAGAGACCATATAAGCCACAATCACCCAAGAAGGGAGTCAGAAATGTGTAACACTGCTGCTATTCCTTCCCAACATAGCATTTTATCTTAACTATCAGGAAATACTACATGTGCCTGAACAGCACTATATAACTTAGTGATAGTTAAAAATGAGCTGAAAATGTGAAAAAACCCTTTATTCACAACTATGAAGCCAAGAAAAGAAAAATCCCCTTTCATGCTTACTTTTGTGGTTTGATTAAAGCAATTACTTTTGCTTCATTTTAATTTAAAGCAGAATTGTGATTTATATATCTTTTATTCATAAACAAGGAATAGGCAAAAGCATCTTAAGAAAAAGTCAAATGAAAATCCTCATTTCCCTTCAAAATACTGATTTAACCTTATATTTTTCAGGTACTTTTCCTCAAACAAAATCTCAGCTTCTTATTATTAAGACAGTATTTTCCTGTAGAAATTTTCAGGAGAATTACTATGTTGCCAGTAGCAGAATGTGCCATGGGATTTTGCAGGTCTTAATTCACCCCAAACAGGACTACCATAATACACACATGTGCTTTATCCAAATCCTTCTCGTCTACACAAAACTCCTGTCTGTCTTGTTTGTGTTCCCACACTGCTCAGCATCTTCCCCATGGTACCAATTTATGCTGCTTTATGCATCCCATTTCTTTATTCTCACCACACCCACAGTCTGGCTCCTCTCTTTGCCATGAAGTACCTCCATCTTTGCTGGTTCACAAGTCAAAATTCACTCTCAGCAAGAAAAAGCAGCAGGAGGGCAGTGGTAGGTGTGGAGGAGCTTTCTTGTGGCAAGGAGACTGAGACTTTGATTCTTTCACCTTCCCCACTGGAAGCAGCTGGTTATTTTTACACATTAAGTGAGAGAACACAAAGAAATTCTTAACAAGGTCTGTCTAAAACAGAGACAAGATAAAAATTTCATTTCCTGTTATTGTTTTTGGCTTGTCTTGGAAGCCACAACTGCAGTCTGGGTCCCTGGTGTCCTTGGCACCAAGGGTAAGACAATTCATGCACCATATGTTCTACAGTATACAGACGCAAGACAAACAGCATTGCTCATCCCATTTTATGGGTGGCTTAAAGCCAAGGTGTGACTTTCTAAGGCTGACAGTCCAAGGGACTGAATGTAGCTCTCCTGGTTATCAGCTCAGCTCCTAAATCATGCTTGCTCCTCATTCAGAGCCTTCCTAGCAGAACAAAGGAATTTATGCCTCAAAGAGCAATTTTATCCTGGCTAAGAGATGGACAATAGAAAGCTTAAAAATAGTGTTGTATCATAGCTTAGGTAGAAAAACAACCTTCCCATCATGAAACTGCAGCATATTTCTTTCACAGTTCCTGTTGAATTTATGTATTTCCCAGTGAAAGAGAGAAGGTTTTCTAAACATTAGTAGAATTGAAAAGTGATGGAAAACTACTCCTTCATGGTATCCTGCCAGAATTCCTGGTTCAAGAGGATAGAAAGGGTCCTAAAAGCTTCTCAGCTGGACCTGTAATCATAGGAAAAAAACATCCAGGTTCTCAACTTGTATAAAAAATATCTGTTATAATGGCAACAAAAGTGAAGGTTATCAGCCTTAGCAACTAAACATTCTCTGCTTTAGCTGTATCTGAAATGACTACATTTTTCCATTACACCTGTACAGGACTTTCCTGATTAGATTGTTCATTATATTGCAAGATCTGCTGGGGTTTTTTTTCTTCCTTTTTTCTACTCTCTTCAGTATTTATTCTCCCTAGAATTGCAGTCTTCAACACAGGCAGTAATATTTGCAAAATCATAAAATGCACTTAGATTAAAATACATTACTTTTTTAGTGCTCAGAAAACAGAAATATCTGGTTTGAAATCTGCAAAATTAAAGATTTGAGTTTTTCATTTTGAAAGGACAATTTGAGAGAATCATCTTCTAAACAAAAACAATTTATTCCTTTAAATTTAAAAAATATGTTTCCTTCCAAATGAGCTATCCTTTGAAGTCCTATTCATCCTGAAGAAGAATACTTTGGTAAGAGCTAAGCAACATTTTGGATGTATTTGTTGTGTGCATATGTATATACAGAGTTATTAAACTGATCTTCACTAAAAGACCACAGGACAAAGAGGGAGTACTGAAATAAAAAAATATCTAAATAAAAAGGTGCATACCTCTTAAATTTTCTCACTATGAACTGCATACAAGTAAGCCACATTTTTACATATTAGAAAGGAGGCAGGAAGTCCCAGCAAAATTTAAAAGTTTCTGGGAAGTATATTATTAGGTCTGTTCTCATTTAAGTCTCTTTCTGAAGGTTAGGACAAAAGATTAAGATAGACAATTGGCAAGCCAGGTAACAATAACTTGTGGATTTTAATTTAGCATGAACAAAGAGATCAACAATGTAGACAAGTTGGACTGCCTTATAAGATGCAGATTGTGAGCATTTTATTGCTTTTTAGAATGTAACAGCTTTAAACAAAGCTGTAATTGCTAGCACTTTTGCCGATAGAAAAGAATATGGGAACCCATCTGGCTTTTTGACTGAATGCTGTGCCTTATCCATTATTCTGAGTGAAACTCAGAACAATTTTGCTATTAACTGTGTTCTCTGTGGACTGAATTGGACCTAAGTCTTTCAGAATTACCTGTTTAAAGGCTAAGAATTACCTGAGGGGTATTTTCATCTTGGTTTAAGTACCATAATAGGCGTAAGTCTTACAAAACTGAACACTACCTCTGGAAATCCATTTTTAAGGCCCCCCAACATTTGTACATTTTCATGAGTTAAAGTGAAAGCTGTTTGGAGAAAGGACTAAGTGTGGAAATTAACTTTAAGTCTCCCTCAGCTACGACCAGAGAGCTGGAGCATGTGTGACACTGATGAGACAGAACAAGCAGCCTGCAGTTTGCAGGAGCCCTGGCCACAGTGGGATCCCTGTGATATAAGTAAAGCAACTGCATAGACCTGAGATTACTCTGTTTCCAAGGAAGCAGATGGTGAAACAGAAATTCTCCCAAACCTTTCAGATTACAAAGGCATATGAGGTCTCTTCCTAATCTTTCAGTCCAGTGAACAGAAGTGCTTTGCCAGAAAGGAAGATTGCAAAAGACAGCACCTTGCAAATAGTGAAAAAAGTTGTGAGGTTTGCTTCATCCACTTTTTGACACCTACAATGAAGATGCCTCCATCTGATACAAGATACCTACTTAGGATGCCTTTACAGTCCAGGACAGGGAAAACAAGCACTTTTATAATGTTGTTCAGTTGTCTATCTGTTTAGAGATCTACTTCAGGAAAAAAGAAAAAGAATGCTGATGTGTCTGTTGTTCTGTCTTGTATGTAGAGTCCAAGTGACTTGCTCAGACTGCACGTACCCACACTGTGTCAGACCAACTATGCTTAAAAGCAGCATACTGGGTATAGAAGTATGTACAGTAAAACCTGTTTTGTTTTCTTTCTAATAAGAGGGACTGTAAAGTACTGTCAAGATAACTATTTCCTCCTATCTAGTGGTAGGATTGCATTTAAAAATGTCCCACCCATCTTATCTGACTACATTTTTAAATGGGTGAAGGTTGAAAACAGTACCACTGCTCTGCAAGATCCCAAAAACCTACAGCTGTGATTACTTCAAGTCACCTAAATCATGTGTCAGAAGTGCTCACTTCTTAGTTCATGGTTTTAACATCCACAACATGTTATTGCTGCTTTCCAAAGTCCTTAAGATACATTAAAGATATAAATCCATTATACCAGTCAATAGCTTGCTTATTTATAGATTTGGTGCTAGGGATTGGTTCTTCCCAATTATAGTTCATGTCTATCTTTAGTCTTCCTAAAAAGCTTTGTTATTCATCTGCAGAAACTGTCATTGACATGTGACATCTGCTTGAGAGTCAAGTCACATTTTAGCTGTTTCAGCAAATGAAAATGAAAGAAATGTCTTTACTGTGAAGAGCCTGTGAGGTGATAACCCAAGTCTGGGTCAGATTTTCAGCAATGTTCAGCTGAGTATCATGGCTAGATGTTTCTAAGCTAGTCCTTGTCCATACTGTATGTGCTGGTTATAGAACGTTCCTAAAGGACAAATTTTAATTGGGTTTTATTACAGGCTGCTAAGCTCTTCACTGTAAGAGGGTAAATCCCATTTAATTTTGGAGGTATTCTCAGGAATTTTTTAAACTGGGGCTTCAGAGAAATAGCTTTTTTACCAAAACCACAAAGTTTCCAGTGTGCATTTCCTAAAAGAAAGTTACTACCTTCTATACCTATTCTTATACTGGATCTATGATCCATATTTCTCCTTCTGGTTACTTGAAGTCAATTAATTCAAATACAGCAAATCCTCCTGTGAGCCTAGGTAATATTCTCTGAAGTAATTTGTTTGAATTGAAATAGTCTTGAAACACCAAGCAGATACAGATGAGGATTCATAGAGAGAGAGCAAACAGGTACAAAAAACTCCCACATCTTAGGCACACCATAAGCAATATGTCAAAAAGCCTATGACAAGACTGAATATGGAAAAACCTATTACAAGACGTACTCTCTTAAGATAGCACAAAATTGAGACAACTCATTGTGGATCTAAAAGGGGCTTAATGAGCCAAATCCATATTGTGAATTATCTGCCTTTCCTTTACCTTCTAACACTGCAGATTATATTACCATAAGCAGCAAGGTTCATAGAGAACGACTTACTTTCCAATGGGAATGCACCAACAGAAAAGTCACATTACACCTTATAGTTAAGTACTTCCAAAATGCAGTCAGATGGACAGACAACTAGCTTAATAATATTTTAGCAGGTCAAAATTAAACTCAGGCCATTTCCAGCAAAACTCTAAAAAGTTTGCTGCTAGTCCTAAAACCATTGTGTATTCATTCCACTAGTTCTTTATCCCATTCCTGTTCCACACCAAAAAGAAGTGCACACAAGTGACAACACAATTGGTCTTAAATTTATCCTCTTTCGCTGACTCCCGATGCAGCCTGGGAATGGGTTTTCTAGCCCTTCTCTTTTGCTGGTCTCCTGCTTCCTGAGCAGAACCTGGGGACTAAGAGAAAAAGGGTTTTTCTTCATAAGAACTAAATAATATATTTTAACCCAGCCTTAGCCTTAAGAAGATGACAATGCTTTGTTTGACAAAGAAACACAATTAATTTCTGTCTCAAGGTAGGACATATCAGCCATCAATTATGATGTGATAGTGTATCTGGTGTCTAGTTCATCTCATTCTCTTTGGCTTTTCATCCACTGGTTTGACTCCTTCAACTTCTCTATGGATAGACTTAAATTTATCTGGTTTTATAATATATAGATGGAAAAGAGGTGACTGATCATGGAAAAATTGTTTTTGCCAAAAGTTAAATTCAAAATCAAAGCAAACAAAGCTTGCATCTGCTCCCTGGCCTTCCCTACCAACAATAATAACCACTTACAATATAACTATAATTTTATATAACTAACTACACCTGAAACAGAAGCGGAAGTTACCAGTTCCTTAGCATAAAGAAATCCATAAAATAGAAAGCACTCTATTAGCTGGTAAGTTTTGTTTCACCTTCGCTAGGAATCACCCCTGTATCTGCCAAACCTGGCAAGGTGCTCTAGAAATAAGGGCTTGCAAGTGCTTACCAATATCTCAATATCACAATGAAGTCCTGCTTTCACAAAATTCACAGCTAGCAACTGAGTAATCACACATTCCCTATGTATGCTTCTATGCCATACTCATACAAAACTCTCGCACATTCCTCCATATAATCATCCTTTGAAAAGTTACTGCTGTTTTGAAAAGTTCTACATGGAACACCAGGTAAAAGCTGAGGGGCTTGTCATAGACCTGCTTGGAACCAGAGGCTGAAAAGTTAGGGAGAAAGAAGGCCACAGGTGCAGACAGGGGTCATCATGGTCATCACCACTCAGAAGCTGGCAGCTTAAACAGGACACCTGAGTTTCGCTCACCACCATGGAGTGTCAATGCCCCTCTCAGCACAAAGTAATCTCTTTTAGCTGAGCTATCAGCCTGAAATTAGAAGAATTTCAGCTTACAAGTTTTCACAGCCAGCTTGTTTGGGGACCTGCAATGTGGTAAATATCACAGAGCACCAGGCAGCACAGATGCCTGTGAATACATGGCCAGGTAAATATGTATGCCTACAGCCTTGTAAGAACAAGCCATTTCTTGGCAAGCGACTGGATTTAACCTGAACAGGCACAGATTACTTTTATATTTTCAGCTAAAATTAAAATCTTACAGGCACCTTATGTTTGGACCTTCCTTCATAAAGAAGTGGAAACAAACACTGCTGTTACCATCAATTAAATTTGCTATTTGCCTTTTTGCCCATGGTTCCAGGGATAGAATGACCTCCGTTAGCACTTACAGACTGTTGGCACTAGACTTGGCTTTTGAACTGCACTCTGGATATGACATTATTAACTGTAAAACAGATGTCTCTAAACAAGGAGGTGAATCACTTTGATAGACCATTGTCCAAATTCAGTGAGGTATAGCTGACCTAGAGGAAGAACATACCCATACCAACTATAGCACACAAAGAATCTCTGCAAGATAGAAGAATCAGAAGGGTTTTAGCCAAAAAGTTTGAGTTCTCTGCAGTCTGTCCCAGGAATCATAAACTGGAATTAGTTAAACATTCAAACACTGTCTAAATGACTTGGTCTCTAATGCTCATAACCACCAGATAAGAGATATAGCAGCCTCTTGGAAGTTGAACCGTAAGCTCTGGAAACTGCACACTCTACAGACTGATCTACAGCTCAGATGCTGAGGAAGGAGGTTGTATGGTTTGGGGTCAGTGTATTTAATCTTTTCATGATCCTTCACCAGAAGGGCCTTGTCCCAAGGCAACTGCTTAAAAACTCCAGACACTGATGAGAGGGAAGGAAACTGAACCCATGGGCACTTTCTTCACTTCAACCATTCAGATGGCCACCTATAGCTATAGATAAATCTCTTGGAACCACAGGTTATTTATTACCTCAGAAGTGCCCTATGACACCACTCTTTTCTCCACATTTCTCCTCCTGTGCAAGCCAAAAAATTAAGCACACAAAGCTGTCACCAGCAAAGCCCACTCTTTCCTTCGCTCACATCAGACTTGTGAACCTCCTTACACACAAATCTTTTCCTACCATTGCACTTCACACAGGTGTTTCCCCACACACACTATCCCTCCCCTCTGCTAACATTTCCCCTCCAAGTAAGCAGCATCACCTATATTTTCCCCCACCATACCACGTGTTTCACACCATGAAAAAACACTATTTCCTGGCCTCAGGACCACTGTGCTCTTTTGCAAGGGCATGCTTTCACTTGTGAGATTCAGACTCTCATTGGACTGCCACTTCTGTTACAGGAACACACTTCTGTGAGCGCTAGTGAACAGTTCACATGCATTTGCCCTTGACTTTCATCTCTGTGATGCCAAGAGAGGTGGATATAGTCTGAGTGAGCTGTTGATGACACATTCTAGAAACTAAAATCCTCTGCTGATCAGCAGAAAAGGTACAAGGCATAAGGAGCAAGATACACAGGCCTGAAACATTACTTGGGAGAATGATTTCACAAATGAAAAGCATTAGTCTCTGTGGAAAGATGAGCCCCCAAAAAGGCTGGAGTAACCAAGGTTCTTCCACCATCATTATCAGTGGTGCCTTACAGATGGGCCAAGACCTGTGCCTGTCACTGCCTCTGAGGATTTCTCAACCTGTGGCAGGATGACTCCTTGCACATTACAAAATGGAATCATAAACACAAGATAATCAGGTCTGGCTCTGTGCTGAGAGTCTGTAATGGAGGCAAACTTTTACATTGGTCACAACAGTTCACCCCAAAGCTGCCTATGGGGTGCCAGCCAAAGGATGCCTATGTCAAGTCAGCCTTTTCTTCCCACTATGAGGCAAAGGGCATAAGGAAGAGGGTAAAAAAAATAAAAATCATTCATTTGGTCATAGGACAGCTTGTGAGGTACCAGGCCTGAACGACACAAGCTGTACAATAAGAAAAAGAAAATGAAACCTAGAAATCAGTGTCTTAGAAATTTCTAGATAAGCAAGTGCCCCATGGCAGGGCTAGGAAGATAAGTAATGCTGAAACCAGCCAAGTTTCTACAGCACCTTCTCGGTCTAGTACTGAAGAACATCACAGTGCTGGGTTGTATCAATACACAGTAGTAAACTGGTAAGCTAACTGACTCAGGGGCAATGATGTGTAGCTGCAAGACACTGTCTGAGTAGAGCCCATTCATCTTTAAACTTCCAGGACTCTCAGAAGAAAACACGTGGTTAGTGCATGTTTAAGTCCTTTCTATGCTCAGAGGCACAGCTGTGGCTCTTTACCTCCACTCACATGGGTTAACAACATGGGCAGCTGTAAACAGCAGTTTGCTGCAGCAAGTGCAGAGAACAGACTGTAAATCAATAAAGGTTGACACTATTACGTTTTCAAAGAATATTATTTTCAAAAACAGCAGCCACTCAGAATTCAATTGCTTTGAGGGAGTCACTAAGGGCTAAGCACTGCTAGTAGCAGGGGCAGCTTTGAATACAGTGCTGAATATCTTGTACTCAGTGACTGTCATATGAATGCTTGAGAAAACAGTCAGAGCCTCCCTCACTCTATGGTGAGAAGACTACATGTATTCCTGCTTAGAGAAGCAAAACACTTTATGGCAGTAGTAGATTTCAAAGTCCTTGCTTATTACAGCACAATAGCCAATAGCTGCATGACAAATATTTATTGCTTCCCTAAACATTAGTCTGGCTTCCCTCTCATCCTTCAACTGTATTTTGGAAGAGCCACCCATGACAAAAGACTTGGATATCTTTTCACCTTTTACTCTATAATTGCTTCCCATAACAAAAATTGTTAAAACAGGGAAGAAGGCAGCTCTTAAGGAGTAGGAGTCAAGCCCCTACCTAGCAAAAATGGACCAGCTTCCAATTCTATTTTTCATCAGCTGAGAATCTAGTCAGTCTTTCTCTCCTCAACAAATGATGGCCTAGGCTCAAGGAGAGTACCATGCAGTTGCTATTGAGAAGGCATGCAGTGTACAAATTAGTGATTAATGTACATAAAAAGACTTAGGGAAAACAAGTTTATTCATGCTTTCCCTTCACAAAGAAAATAACTAAGTAACATCTAAATACATCAGACTAGTGTCTCAGGAGCAAGACAGAAGGCCTGTTACCCCACAATACAGGCATTAGTGGCGTCCCTCAATGAAAATGCTCACTCACCAATAAATACCACTGCCCCCTTCAGGATCAGTCTGGCATGAGATCTTTTTGCACAATATTGTCCAAGAATGTTTTGCACAAACTTTGAGGTAAAGCCCAGCCAGACAACTGGATGTAGGCAAAACTTTGAAGAAATGACACAAGGTGTTTCAAATTCCCAGCCAGTACCAACCTGCACAGCACTGGTACCTCCAGGCTGAAAGCAAAAAACCTGACATGTTCACCTTGGAACTCTGGAGGAACAGATCTCAGACCTGTGATGGGAAATGTTTGAGCTTACAAGAGCCCTTGTGAAATTATTGGCTTCAGTTTTATGTCTGGGGATCTACAATTCACATTGGTCACACAGCAGTTCCCATAATACATCAGGAGCAGCACAAGGACTGGCCATGCCCAGGCACCAAGTGTGCTCCCTGGAAATTTAATTTGGTTCTCCCTGTACTGCAAGGAGGAGAATAATACCATTAGATTGCCAGAACAACACCTTTCCCAGCACAATAATGCTTGCAAAAAAACAACCAAACAAATCCAGTCTGGCAAATTTAGAAAAAAATAGAAACCAAAGTTGTGCCATCTGGAACAATAATGGCTCCAAAGCATATGGTTCCAGGAAAAAGCATTTGGGTTGTAACCTGGCACTGAAAAGACAATCAAGAGTAAAGTTCTTAAAATCCAGTGTCATTTGATCACTTTATGAAAAGGCAGTACAGTCTATCCTGTGCATGTGTAAGATGAGAACTACATTTTAGAAGTGTTTCTTTTGTATGTCTTACTTTTATGTCTTTAAACCACTCACAGTAAATACTAAGACCATTATGCAACCACTAAATGTAGCGCTTGCCCGTGGTTCACCTTGTATTTCCTGGTACATTGTTACACTCCACAGCTTTAGAGGTCAAAATGCTTTTCATACACTCTGCTGTGCCTTGCTCCTGAGAAGACCAACATGGTAGCAAAAAAACAGCTCTTGTCAGAATTGCAGAGTTCTTTTAGAACTTCACCTCTTGTATGCAAATTTTTAGACTTCTGAAGCTATCTTCTGGTGAATGAAATATTGTCTAACTCAGCACAAAATTTCACAGATCTAGCATTTAATGAGATGATAGTATATTTCTTGAGAGGAGGGATGACCAAATATCTGAGAGCTTACTGATATAAAGAGAGCACTGTACTATGTATCGCTGTAATTTTGAGACAGAAATATAACTTTTTTCCTGATTGGATCATACCTGAGTCCATTCTGGGATTCTGTCCCACTAGCAGCAGACAGTCCTAATGCTTCAAAGGAAAGATGTTAAAAAAATCTCTGAGAAACAAAACCCATGTCCTTAATGCTTTCTTCCATGCCTCAAAGAGGAGCTAGTTTATGCTTCTGAAGAATACAGGTGGAACAGCCTTTTAAGTATTTCTCATTTAATCTGGGGTGCTTTTAATATCCACGCAAGTAGACAATTCTTTTTGACCCACTGAGCTCTGGTTCTCAGCAGGAGGCAACATAGCATCAGTTTTGCACTGTGTGTTCTCCATTAAGTTTTTATCAGAATATCCATGTATTAGAGTTCCTTCTGCATTACTGTATTATTTTTTCAAACACACAAGCAGCTCAGTTCCCTTTTAAAACTGCAGCTCTCTGCTTCATTAAACTATCTGTGATAGCATCTACCCAAATGTTCTGCCTTCACAGCAGATTGCAAATTCAGAGCCCAAGCAAGTGAGGAGAAACTTTATTTTTGCCAATGGGCATTATTGTACCTTTATCCATGTCAAATCTCTTCTCTCACTGCACTGCCAAGATGTTTAATTCCTGCTGGACTGTTTAACAAACCCCAAAAGCTTTCACCAACTGAAACAAATAACCATGATCAGCTAAATTCCCTAGCTTGCTCTGTTCCTTCTTCTCCACACTGCTGATGGGGATTAGACAGCACCCCTGGCTAGATCCACACTGCTGTACTGATCAGATCCTCCGGAGTCAGCATACACTTAACTTGGCTTCATCATGAAGACTATTCAAGCTGCTAGCTACAAGTATGTGGTAGGATGCAGAAGGATGCAAAGGGGAAAAAATTAAAGATTGGAAGAGTACCCTGTTTTGCAACCCGCTGGCTTTGCTGTGTAGAGCTTCAAAACCAGTGGGTAACTAATTAGAGTAACTGGATTGAAAGGAATTAACAGGAATTGATACCCACAAAGACATTAATGTATTTTGGAGTCGCAGGTATCCAAATGATGTGGCTCTGAATTAGGTGGTTATTTCTCCAGAATTCTCCATCCACTTCCAGAGAGATGAAATTAAATACCACCTTAGTGCAATGCTGTCTTAACATGATTCTGGATAATGCTTTTCTTGCCAGCTATCTCATGTCTGAATAGAGGTATCTCAAGAGACAAACAGATGGAAAATGCCTCAGGAAGCCATGATTTTCCCAGACATACAACTGAAGTTAGGAACCACAGTTATTTTTCATGCATCATCCTACCATTTTTTGCCATGATAGGAGCAAGCTCAACAGCACAGTGATTTCAGCTAGCAATGCTCATATTTAGACCAAGCAAAGACATAATCTGTGGTAGACTTGCTTGATTAAATGAGCCAACCAGCAGAAGCAACAGAAGTGGCTTGGATACACTTTTCTCCCCTTCTATTCAGTCCTTTCCTGTCCTCTTCTGGTTTCTTTCTCAATTCAGTGTCTCAGAACAGTGATCCAAAGGCACTTCTGTGTCTTCATCACAACTCTGATTTTACAATCCACTGCAAACCCTACAATTCACAGAGCTTTTTTCTTTAATGATTACTTTCATCTTTCCTAGGTAACTCCATATACTCATATAAAAATGATCCCATCTAGATGAACCCCATACATACAGCCAAGAGCAAGAGTCAACTTTCTGTTGCTCAGACCACCTCAGCTTTCCCGTTTGTTTCCCAGCTGAGTGGTGCTGTGTTCACATGTTTGAAACAGGACTTTCTCAGAGAGGCTGTGAAAATAACCATCTCACACTTCTCATATGAAATGCACCTCTTACAAAGCCCCCAAGCACAGGAAGCCCTAGCCAGTCAGTACTTGTTGCCAGGAAGTAAAGCCTTTTTCTAGATCTGATAAGCAAATTATTTTTGTTACAGTCCTATCATCATGTAGGATACAGCAGCTTTATTTCAGCATTGCCCCTTATATCATCCAGGCTCTGTTGGTTTTCTGCATTGAAGGATACCTTGTTGTTTCTTCAGCTCATCCTTTTATCATAACAAACTTAAGCAAGAAAGAGTTCTAGAGTTCCACAGCGTTCTTTTCCTGAACAAATAGAATCAAGCCATAGACTGAGTTATTTTTGTGGCTCTTACCCCACCTTACATTACCATATGATACCTCACAATAATTCCAGAAGCCTATCCACAGACAAAAACTGTCCAGCACTCTGGTCCTACCACATCATGCTTACCAGAGATGACATTCTCTCAACATCAGGGCGCCAGCTGGTACTCATCCAATGCCCAAAGCCATAAAGAAGCTTTTCAAACTATCTACAGAGCCTAGAGTTATCCTGTCAGACAGGTTAAGATCTAGCACAACAGCTGAGGGCAGACTTACCCAGACCCCCAAAAGTAGTCAACTGCCTATTTTTTCCCCTTACAGTCAAAGAAGAGTACCACTCCATTATTCTGCCAGGAATTACCATCCCTACCCTCACATCAACTGTTTTTCTCCACTACATTTTAAAACATAGATAATCAGTAGGGAAATAAACTGCTTTGGTGGCATTCAAAATCAGTCTATTGCTATCTCTCAAGTATTTTGCTCTCCAAAATAATTGAAAATAATGTAGGAATTGCTGCTATAGACAGCAAGAATTGAAAGCATGACAATTTTAACAGACACCTGTTACTGTACTTGAGGGTCCCTGTCAAGCAGTACAGATGCAGTAACTCAGTCTGCTCCCACAGCATTCAGTTTCACAGAACACTCTACAGACATCAAGTCTCTGTAAGAATGACAGGTACAAAGCACAGAATGAGACTAGAAAGGCAAGACTGGATGACCAGTATGGAAGAGGGGAGGTGGCAGAGATGTTTTCGTTTGTTCTAAGTAAGAAGGGATAGGAGACATGCCGTGATGCTTTTCATCGCAAAGGAACAAGACAAGGCACTGGCTGGGCAATGGAAAACAGATAAAGTCAAGCGCAGTGGAAGCCACAAGCATGTGATGCAACCACCAGAGCAGGTGTTGAGAAAGGGAAAATCCAGTCCTGTGGTTCTGCACTTTTATCAGCATAAGGCAAAGGCAGAAGCTGTGACTCGGAGGTTTTCTAATTATTCAATACCCCTGGTGCTGAGCCTGACAACCCTGCTACGCTGAGTTATACCCATTCCAGCCCGGTGTCTTCCGCGGTCGGACACCCCGGCACAGGGCAGCGGCCAGGAGAGGGAGCTCCCACTAAGCGTGTCTGCTAACCCTGCCTCAGAAGCACCTTTCCCCAGGTTTCGAGGGGGAATCACTCCCTGAGGAAGGGTACTTAATCCTGCGCAAGTCACTTTCTGTGGGTGAGGAGGAGTCTGAATGCCGAGCGCTCACATCTCTCTAAAACGAGACGGGTTTCTAGGGGACAAAATCAGCTTCTCGTTGCTGCCCCATCAGAATGGGGCCAAAGAAGCAGCTCTTTGTTGAACACATCTGTGCCCCTGCTGGGGCCTCTAAGATGCTTTGGCGATCCTGCACCACACTCCCTAGTATTTTTAATGTGGAGAAAGGCTGGAAAAGTCAGCACAGACAAAAAAAAAAAGGCCAAGCATGGGAAAAAAAATTTAGAGCACTCTGTACTCACTGGAAAGTCAATATGGGAGCAAAGTTTTGTTGTGATATCCTCTAATTAACCAAAAGGAGACACAGAACAACAAAGACAGAGAAACAACTTTTATTCTGCTTTGATTGTCATTAGTTGAACTAAAAATCAACTACATCCCTTCCAGCAGCCAAATCATTCTTATAGGCTGTGACATAAGAAGCAGGAAAAAAAACTTTCACATAGAACAAATTAGGCATGTAGCACAACAGTTAAGAAAAAATGCCAGCTATTCTTAGCTTCTGAGCCTTTGATCAGATTTTAAATTTGCTTTGACTTTTAGTTTTTACTAGTTGCTGAAGAGGCTATAAAGAAATACAGAGACACATAAAACTGGTGTCGTAGTTTGGGTTTGCCAATTGTAATATATTTACCTTTTGTTGTGAAATCAATTAGGAGTAAAAGTAAAGCAGGCCTAAAACTTAAAAGGGAATAAAGAAAAACTTTATTAATAACACAAAGAAAAATAATAATAAATTGAGAATAGATCTTCAGACCAGTCCTTCTTTCCCCTTTGTCACAGCTTAAAAACATACAGAGACACTTCAGTCAATTCCTTACTTAAATAATCTTTTTCAGTTCACTTTAGGGAGAGGAGTTTCTTCTTGTTTAGTTATAAGAATTTTTTTTTTCCAAGAGGGAAACAACCAGTTCTCTCCTGACTTCACTTTTTCCATGAATAACATCCACCCGGGATCTGCCATCATGAAACTCTTCCCACTTTCACAGCCTTCCCAAAGCTGTGCTTGTGGGCCACAGTAAAAAAAGTCATGGAGTGTTACTTTTAAGGATAAGCTACTCAAAGGCAAAAAATTCTCTTTAACACACTTCTCTCTGTTCATACTTCACTCCGAGGAACAGAGATCCCCCTTTTTCTCTCAGGGCAAAGGATTTTCCGAACACTTTACACTTCACTCCACCCCCTCAATGTCATTTTTTTTCATGGTTTACAGGAATTTTTTCGTGTAGTACAGTTCACCCCTATAGCTTACAAAAAGATATTTCAGCCAACCTTCATGGCATCTCCTCATTCTCCTTCCATCTAGAAACTTAGCTTTTGCTTCATTGACTTTGGGGTATCCTTTCTGTTCTTCCCCCTCTCACCCAAGGAAGGATGGAAAGTCTGTAAGTCTTACCTGAGCACTGGAAAAGTTAAAATCTCACAAAGAAATAGCAGGGGTTGGACCAGGCCAGGCCATGCTGGAGCTGCGTCAGGATCTCAGGCCGCCCAGGCCATGCTGCAGGGGGGGGCGGACAAAACCTGCAAAGTCCAGCCAGAGGAGAAATCAGTGACAAGGCTCTGGCTCCATAGCTGCCCTCCGATGCTGACTGCACCCAGCTCCAGCTGCAGGTCGGGGGGTCTCCCTCTGCCTTGCCCAGCAAGTAAAGGTGTGGGGGGCTCCACAAACCGGGGCCCAGCTGCCTCCCCCCAGGCCATGAGGGCGGCTGGGTGGGCTCGGCCACCCCGCGGCTGCTCTGAGCCACACGGGAGGTTGGGGGAGGGCTAGGATCTTGGCAATGGGCTTTTCTTCTTTTGGCTATTGGGGCCCCTGGTTGAAAACAGGGCCCAGCAGCTTCCCGATGAGAGAGGCCTGAGCCAGGCTGGTGTTACCATGTGAAAGGCTGGAAATGCAAGAGAGCTTTCCCTGCCGTTTACTTGCTTCAAATGTGATTCATGGAGCAAACTGACTTCTCCAATTGGTTTCTCAGGCTGTCACAACTAAACCAGCTTCCATTTGGTCCCATCAATTCACAGAGGAAGTTCTCATGGAGAAAAACTTCCTAGTATGCGCTCCCCTCAGGTGCTTTCAAGGTACAACCAGCACACACTGTTGCTTGCTTGGCATCAAGGGGGAACAGGCTGGGAGAAAAGGAGTTGGTGGGGTGCCCCAGGAACAGCTGTCAACTGGCAAAAGATCTTCTCCACCTGCAGCTTGTTCTCTTTTGCCAGCTCATCCTGGGGCTGTGTTGCAGATCCTTATTTGGTCTCCATAGGTCAGAGCCTGAATGTATCTACTGTAAAACAATTACAAGATGGTCCCTGTGTAAATCAGTATGAACTGATTTAGCAATGACTTGCATGGCCATAGGCTGTTTCTTTATAGAAGTAAGAGCATACAGTGATCCTTCAGCCTATCTGTGTGTTGCCATTTTCATCTCTGGAAAGGCAATGCTGGATTTGGACTATTCCTGGCCTTTCAAGTTATTTATGTTCACCCAGAGATGAGGTTTTCCAGGTAACAACAACACTGAAAGCTTCATAGATGTAGAGGATGGTTTCTTGTTATGTTTGAAGAACAGAATACAGAATGAGATGTCTCTGTGTGTGTATATGAACAATGACATTCCTTGGGTTCAGACACCAGCAGAGGTCTGGATACAAGAAATTAAGTAAGGAAAAGGTTTGTCTTTCCTGGTGTGGAGCAATTTTTCAGTAGGGAGCAATAAAGGAGGAATGAGACTGTAATCTTTGGAGTTGCTGTCAAGATCAAATGCCTGCTTTGTTTGCTTATTCAATTACTGTAATGAACAAATGGGTGTGCCTGGATTGTGAGATAAGAAGGCCTTGCAGCAGGCCTGGGTTTGAAATGACCACAAGTCTCACTTGATATTTTGCCTTATCTGATCTCCTGAAAGGATAGCCCTGCTTTTCTGCAGGCAGCAGGAGCTGGATGTTATGCAGCATTCTAATTGCACTAAGCAATGAAAATGCTGCTGGCATGCATCTCTTAATGGATGTAATTTCCTGTTTTCATGAAGTTTGTCACAACCAGAAAAATGGCTCTGAGGAGTGATGTGTGTTTTCATATGGAGCAGATTGACAGGTTGTTGAAAGACCACCAGAATGGTCTCAAGGGGAATTTTTCATCCAGCCTTTTTGATCAGGCATTTTTGAACCTAATTAGAGTGAATAAATGGTAGTAGTGCTTTAATTGTCATGAGGAATAGCTCCATCCCCGTGTGGAAGTGGTCTGGAGGGGAAGGGCTCTGGAAACCTGCTGCTTGAAATGTGGCTTATGTACTTTTAGTTTCCCTTGTGTGGGCTGGCACTGTTGCTTGAGTGGGATCTCTGCTCAGTGTCACCTGATTGCTCAGTCTCTGCAGTGGTTAGGTTTTACAGCCATTGCAAGCTTGCTAGTTCTTGTGGCATTGATGCCTAGTCTGAAGTGGGCACAAAACATGAATGGATCTTACACTCTTTGTACAAGGAAACAAATATTTTTCTGAGAAGCATCACACTTGGATCTGTTCCTGGAAAGTGAAATGGACTTGTGTGTGCTCACTTTCCTCAAATATCAAGAAATTTATAACATGTAAAAGAAAGATCATAAGACATTAAAATACTTCTCAGTCTAATAATCTTCTTTCTGTACAAGTGTTTTATGATGATCCAGAATATGATAGCCTGATGGTCCCCTCTGATCAGTAGTTTCTGAATTATGTTTGCTGTTCTATTTCTATTTTGTTGTTTTGAGAGGTTTGTGAAAGTAATGGGAGCCTTCATCTTTCTGACTGGCAGTTAGTACATGCTTTGCCTTTCCTAACTGAAGGTAATTTTTGCATATAAATGTGGACTTCATTAGACTCTGCTTTGTGGGAGAGAAGCTGATCAAAGAGTATTAGAGTGCTGGATTATTTTATTTTTCTTGGAATGCTGAATAAGGGAATACCATGCTTTTGCAGGCTACAGCTACTTCTTTTGTTTACTTTCACTATATTGATTATGTCTTTAACTGGGATGTGCAGTGAATGAGCTAGGTACTTCTCATGCTTAGTTCAAATGAGTGATTACACTCTCTAGGGAATTCAATCACTGTAATGAATGTCACAGGCATTCCTGCCTGCCTTCCAGGCTGGTGTGAGGCAGGAGGGAAGGTATATAGTCAAGATACTTCAAGGCACCCTGGGTGGTATGACAGTACATTTTATTTACACTCATGACAGCTCTATGTATGTGCTGTGTCCCTTATTTTATGGATGGAAACCTGAAGCATATACTGTCACATTTCCAAAGGAATTCAGAGAGGTTGCTTATAGTTTTGTATGTGTGTTTTGTTGTGTTCTTCACATTATTTTTGACATTAAAATAACGGAAGTTGAACACTTTAGTCTTGTGGAAATACTCCTGAAAACCTTTCTGTGATTTTAAGTATCTGAACGCATGGCAGAAAAATCTGTGAGGAGCAGATTTTCGAAGGTCATGCAGGGAGATTTTAATTAAACCTAATTATAAGGGAATACAGACCTGAATTTTGCTGCCTGATCATCTTTCTCCATTTTCATTTTCCAACCCAGGTGATATGGTAACATGTGTGTGCAGAAGGAAAAGGAAGTGTTATGAAGACAGTTCTGATAGATTTTCTCTGGTGGCCATCCCACCCACTGCTTGACACAGTGCCAATTTTCTGAGGGAAATGCACACCCTTCAGTGATGCATACTCTCATCAAAAGGAGCCAGGAGCACAGAGCTGTGCTGCAGACAACACAGCTCTGCCTCTTCTAAACAAATCAGCCCAGGGTTTGCTGGACCATGTTACACCAAGCAGTTGTAGCAGTGCAGCTGTTGATGCACAGTCCTCAGGGAACCTGCTGGCAATGAGGAGCCTCCTGAGCACTGGCAATCCCACAGGATGCTAATAACAGGGTCACACATCTCATACCTTTTCTTATACCTCAACATATAGCTGAGGATGTGTGTGGGTTCCCTCTGACAAAACTATTGCATGGTTACAGCAGAGAGAGGGGCATTACCTGACAGTTTTCCAGAATCCAAATTGAGTCATCACTTCCTTGGCTTTTTTTCATTATAATTTTATGGCTGACCATGGGAAACAGTGTCATCTGGAAATGCAGTGAAATATAAGATGGGATCTTGGTGAAGACAGAGGATATGATATCAAGCTACAGTTAGCAGTAGTTGCTGTAAATACATCTTGTCCTCTATGGAGTGCAGTGAAACTTGTATCTAACAGGTATTTACCAGACAGCCCTGCTTATATCCCATATTGTGATCCAAGCTAGATGATAGTGTGGCTTCTTGTTTTACAGCTGATTGTTCAGCACAGTTGTTGCACAGTATATTAGGTGCCTGAGCCCCTTGCATTGCTCATGACCTTCTCTTAGTGGCTCCATAAGCTGCCTTGCACAGGCAGCTTCTTGCCTTGGCCTTCAGGCTGCCATGACTCTGCTTTTGCAGAGCCTCTGGGGCATTATTTCCTTTTCCTTGTTGTTTGTGTTCTTCTCATGGCCTTACACTCACAGCCTGAAGTGACAATCACAGCTGTGAGCCTTGCTTGCTGGGCTGCAGCTCTTCCTTTTACATGAGGGGACCCAATGATGTGTGCACAGAACTGACACAAAGCACCTGCCCCTGCTCAGCATCTGCTCTGATCTTTTCCTGTGGGAGAAGGATGGGGGGAAATGACCTGCTGCACTGGAGGTGTGCCTGGCAAGGACACTCATTTGGGGACACCATCACTTGTCCTGGATAGTCATAGGAGAGTATTTTCCTTTCCCCTTCTGTCTCTCTCTCTTTTTCTATTTTTTTTCCCTAAAAGGAAAGGAGTTTTCACCACTACAGTTGATATATTGCATCAGCTATGGATGCTTCTAGCAAATATTTTGTGAGTATACAGGTAGCTCTGCTCTTTGTGACGGTGCTCTAGTCCTGAGTAAGTCAGTCCTTTAACAGATTAAATGCATCTGATGTTAATGATGGAAGACACTGGAAATTACGTTCTGGTCTTCCAAGCATGGTTGTATAATTATTAAATAAAATCACTTTAACTTTGAGTAGTGCTTGAGACTGATTGTGTGCAGACCCAAGGAACTACTGCAGCCTCATATATGCTGAGAAGGACCTTGGGTCTCTATTAGATTAATGATATGGCAGCTTATTCAGATAGGCTTTGATGAAGGTTAAAGTGACCTGGACCCTGCTTTCAAGCTGTGTGCCTGGGAGCAGGACAGGAAGCAGCTGTCATTTTGCTGATGCAGTTCCACATTGACCCAAACTGAAGTCCTAACAATCTCAAAAGAGCTCATCTATGTTGGGCAGAGAGGGATTCATTCTCCACTGGTGTTATTAACCTGAAGAAACAATGGAGTCAGTGATGTTGGACATGCTTGTGCTTCCCTATTTCTAACTGATTGGGGACAGCTGCTTACCTGGGCTTTGTACCTTGCTTGCAAACCCTTTATTCCTATCCAAATTTTGCTACAGCCCTTCTGCTTGTGAGGTAGAAGGGCTAATATGTGAGGAGCTTGCATGCTGAAGGCACAGCTGCAGGGGCTTACTGCAGGGATTTATTCCTGTTTATGTTGCCTTTCTGCAGCTTGGGTAAAGGCCGTGCTGTGCTGTGGCAGACACCAGCACATCTGCACCTCTGCTTGCAGCTTGGGCACTTGACCTACAGTGCAGCCTAATCTGTCACACAGAAAGAAGGGCTCTCTCCTATCTTGGGCTTGGTTTCTCTCTGTTTTGGTTTCCTCTGACATCCCAGTGGGAAATGCTTTCTGACTTGTACCTGTTCTTATGGCTGGAGGCTGTGAAGATGTATGAATGTTTTTGAAGGGTTTCAAGATCTGTTGTTTTGCATGTAAAGCCTATTTTTATTTCCTTTTTATCTTAGCGTTTACCTTCAGAGGCCCAAAGGAAAGGATTTGTTGGCAAATGTGATATAACAAATCCAGCACACGTTTGTAGTAGAAGGCCTTCTTGTAAGTGGGTCTCGGGGATGAGTAAGTCTTGAAGGATGATACTTTATAAATAGCATTACTGATGAAAATGCAGGTACATTTTATAAGCTCTAAGGATCCCCTGCAGATGCATCAAAGTGAGGTGAGTTTGCATTACCATTGTCAACTTGATCTGGTTGGAATTTGCATTCAGAGTCATGGCATCAAAACTGCAGAAAGAGGTGTTGACTTAGCAGGTCTTGCTGAAGCAGCTGGATGGACTTCCCTGCACTCCTGTTATTCAGTGCTGCCTTAACTTACAGCATGCTAATTGCATAAAACCCCCTGCAGTTTAGGAATTGTCTGTATTCCAAAAGATCCATTGATGCGTTTAACTGAGTACCTTTCCTTCCTAAACAAAGCAGTGGTTGTGCTTGTCTTGTATACTGCTTTGTAAAGCCAGGATGGGGAAGTGAGCTTCTGGGTATTGTGCCAATTATAATGACTAACTCTAGCTATATCTGAGGAAAGTGACTGCTCATTTTATCTGGTTTTAATTTTGTAGCACCTGGACTGCTGAATTAAATTGTGTCATGGTAAAGACAGCTCTTCTTCCTCTTCTTCCAATTCCCTAATGAATAATTTCTCACCTGGAATGTACCCAGAATAGCAATTAAACAGCTAATATCTTTCTGGTAATTTTGCTATGTGCACTGTAAGTGAATGTTTTTGTGGGTTGGTTTTTAGTTTTGTTTTGGGAGTCTTTTTTAGAGTCTGGTCTATTTGGCTCTGTGACTTTGGAAACCAATTATATGCAGTAAGACTGTCTAGGCAGCAGAATTGCAGGCTTTGGATGCAGGATCAGTTTAGGAAGAAGTTTTAGGTCTTATTCACATGACAATGAAATTATCATATCCAGGCTCTTTAGTCTCAGTGCCATGAGGCAATTGATATTCTTAGTGGAAATTACTGAATGCAGAGGCCATTTTGGAAAATCCCTCCTGTAATAAGATGTGGAATGGTGCAGCATTATACTAACAGAATGAGCCTGAAATCTGAATGATTGCTCAATTATACTGAATCTGTGAACCAGCCAAGTTTAGGATTGACATCAGATACTGGCTGCTTTATTATGGATGTGGAAGCCTTTTAAATGACAGAAAAAGCTGTAGAGCTAATTTAATATAAAACTACAAAAGAAACACATGCACCAGAAAAAGAAAAGCAGTTGTTTAGGTCCTAACCCTTGTCAGACAAGGGAGTTATTCTGAAAGACTGCATAGAACAGAAGACAGTGGTTTGCAGGGGATGAACCATGAAGTGTTAATGCTGGTGGTGAGGAAGAAGGGGTAGCTATAAAATCCCACCATCCTGTGTACAGAGAGGTCTGATTCCTCTCCTGTGATTTGGAGTAGTAATGCAGAATGGACAGTACTGTGAGTTCACACTGCTAAGTGGGGCATGAAGCTTTGGAGCTTTTCTGTCTGTCTCTAATGTACAGACTGCTCTTCTGCATACCAGAGGAGCATATACTGAATCTAAAATCAAATTGGAAAGAATATAGAAATATTTGTACAAAGTCAAATGCCCACCTAACCTAGCACCTGCTTGTGACAATAAGCAATGGTGACTCTCAGGGGAAGTACAGGACCCCAGCTCTATCATGGGTGGAACTTTCCATGGGGTACTGTCTCAGAGCTGCCAATGGATTATATGTATCCTAGTAATCCTAATTTCTTTGAATTTTTCTAATTTCACCACAATACATGAACTCATATTGTCCACAGCACCCTGGGGTTGTCAGTCTGAGGCTGCCAATCTGGCCCTGCTTGTTCTGTCATAGTTGCTCATCTCTACAGGTATATTCATTGAGTCAGTCCCTTCAGCTTCACTGCAGCTGCTGCTGGATCCAACTACTGCCTTCATGAGCTGAAGGGAAGACTGGACATGTTAAAACCTCAGCTTTCTCAGGAAACTCATCTGCATCTTCCTGATAGTGGAGGTGGGGCTTCCTGGTGGATCCTGTCCCTCTACTATGGCAAGCCAAGCTGAGTCTTGGTCAGGTCTGTGCTGAACGCTGTTATTTCAAAATTCTGCTTCTCCATGATAACATCAACTGTCATTGTGTGACCTTTTTGCCGTTTTGTTTGCAGTAATACTTGGAAATCCATCTGAGACAACTCCTTTACCTGGCAAGTCAGCAATCCCATCCAACATATCCTCTGCCCATCAGAAATGTGCATACAGTCATGGGGAGCTTAATCTCTTGCTGCAGACCAAGAGCATGAGTTGCAGCAACAGGCTGATCTGGTATCACAGCCACTTGTCACCATTTCTGAATAGAAAAATCAAAGTGGAAGGGATACCATGACAGGATACAGTGCACTCTTGTGCGCTATTGCCTCCAGAAGCAGGTATGAGTCTGTTTTCATCTGAAGGAGGGATGCTTACAGTTTAGTGAGTTACTGACTTCCAGTAGTGTCTAAAAACTGCAGTGAAGGACTAATGTGCTGTAATGTTGGTTGCTTTATATGCATGATCACAGCAAACCTTTATGTGTTAAGTGATATTAAGTTTGTCTTAGGCACCAGCTCAAAGCTCTCCTGGTGCAGGGCTTGTCACTGGTGCTAATGATTCGTTACTGCTATCATGCAAGGTACAGATTTTTCAAGTTGGGTTTTCTAGTTTACTTACATAAAGTTTTTCAGTGTTCAGAATTGGAACCAGAATACACACACAGCTGGATCTTTTCCTTCAGTGGAGTTTGTGCCCAGATTGTTAGGTAAATTAAACTTCAGGCTGACTTTATGCTGGCAGAACATTGTTATCCTACTTCGTCTCTGTCCAGAGTAGCAAGGGTAAAGTGTATTATCCTCCTGTGCCTGCCTGCTATTTCCTTCCTTCCCAGGTGGGAGTAACCATGTAATGGACTCTGATTAGCACAGATGGCTGTGTCTCTGTTGTTCCAACCTTTGTAGCAGCCTGCTATGGTCTCAACAGATGGAGTGGGCTTTGTGCCCCAGTGTTAGGAGCTGCAAAGGACATGTGTATGCTTGGTGGAAGCAGCAGACTGAGTCACTCAAATATTTGTGGTGTTCTTCCTGTAGAAAAAAATTAATGTCAAGACAAAAAATGAAGAAAAGAAATTGCTACACTGCAGAAGTATCTGTGGTTTCCAGTGTGGAACTATTAACAGCCCAAACTCTGAAGGCTGATTTGTGAAGAACAACAAAAGGAGGAATTCTGCTGAGCTCAGGTAAATGGTGACAGCTGTTAGGCCATGATGAAGGCAAGCTGCTCTGTAAAGTGGATCACAAGGACACAGACAAATTCAAGGGAAAAGAAACGAGTGTACAAAATGCTGGCTGAACATTGTAGAAATGTTCTGGGCAGTGAGACTGCTCCCTAAGGAGAGTGGGAGAGCCCCAACACTCTGGATGAATTGGTGTTGTGGTAAAGGGCTAAGCTGTGTTAGAACTTGATGGCTGTAGAGAGATTAAGAAGGGAGAAAATGTGGACTGTTCACACCTCAGAGCTGGCTGTGCAAAGGCAAGTTCTTGCTTTTCTGCTTTGGAGCAGGTGTGTGAAGAGCAGCAGCTAGATACTGAAATTATTTGTCGTAAAGCATCTCCCTTTGTTTCTTTTTTATGAAATTTGGCTTCTTTGGCTCTTTTATTAATATCTTTTTTCTTTCCTTATACAAGTTCTGCCTTGTATAACCTGCAGGCTCTTCTCATTCCTGGAAACTTCTGAGTGGATTAATGTAAACTGGAGCCAGCTGCTCAGACTTTCTTCACATGACAAATTTGCTTCGAGTTTTAGAAGGCAAAGCGTATGATACAAACTTTGGAAACAAATTCTGGGGATCTAGAGTCAGGTTACCCCATACCTGCCTTTTTGAGATGGCAAAGATCATAATCCGTTAGCTCAATCTCTGCTAGGAGATATCTCAAATCCCAGGTTCTTTGGAATCAACTCTGTTCCTTCTCACAATTTAATCAGTGCAGTTGTATCAATTCACTGAGTGAAATAGGCTTTGCCACAGGTAATTAACCAGCCAGGTGGATATCAACAGCTGTACCAGTTACATCAAAAGGTTGTGAAGTTTGAAAGGGAAATGAGACACAACCATTTAACAATGAAGTATCTATGATTTTTCAAGCATTTTTTTCCTTCTTGGGAAGCATCTTAGAGCAAGACAAGATAGATCAAAAAATAACAAAATGACAGAGAATAAAAAGGTAAAAATTTTGGAGAATTATGTGCAATTCTCCTCAACCCAGGGCAATCAATCTTATTTAAATGCTTATTTGAAGTTTGGAGGTTTTTTTTCCATTTCCCTACTGCAGCCCATCATCTAGGTCACATAATATTGCCTTCTTGATAGTTTGGCTCCTTACTTTTGATTAAACAAAGAAGAGGAGAAACCCAGACACATTTCCCTGTATGCTTGTGGGCCCTTATTGATTCCTGCCAAGAAAGTACACCATTCACATTCAGCATCCATGCAGAAATCTGAAGTTAGGTACAATTTAGGATGTGTTTTCTTGGGGAACAGCAAAGCCAATGAATGTTACTGAGTTCTGATTGTGCAAGTAGAGAAGCAGACCATGTATCCTCCGTGTGTTCTCCTGCATTGATCCATTGGGAAGAGTGGAACTGCTGTCTCCTACAGGGGCTAATGTATGTCCTGCAGAAGTTGGGATAAAAACCACTTTAATCACATCTCTATTTAAGGGCTCAGGTTGAATTAGTGAATGACATTTATTTCATACCATCTGTGCAGAGCAGCGTTATTGTCTAAAGTGAGAGAAATGAGAACACATTAGGGTTTTATTGCTTGTGATTTTTTTAAACTTTTTGTTGGTTTTTACAGAGTTACTGTGTTGTGCACCACAGTCACATCCCATACCAATAGATTTTTTGTTTTCTCTTTTCGTCTTCCTGGAATCCCTAATGTATAAGGTTTCCTCCACTTTCTGCCATTTCATCTTGGAGCCAAAATGCCACAGTTTTAGCCTGTGAAAGACTTTGAATGTCCTATTGGTGAATTGGGATTTTTCTTCAATTGCTCTGTAAAATGTTTTTCTAAGTTGCTTTTTTTTCTAGAAGATGCTAGCACGTCATAAGGGAATTGTACAGGTAACAGGTCCTGAAACTGTGCACCCCTCTGCTCTTGATAATGCCACAAAACTTTGCAACTGGCCGTTGCCAGCTGAGGAGAGAGGCTGGGGTACAAAGGGTAGTATTACAAGGCTAAGTAAATATTTGTTTTCAGGAGGTTTCCTAGCCAAACTGGGGCAACTGGAACATGGTTCTACACAGGGTTCTTCTACCCTTCAAATGTTCATGTACAACACAATTTGACTATTCACTGTCTCTCACATTGGCAATTACTAACCATAGTCAAACTACAAAGCAGCTGTATTTCTGCAGCACTGTTGCTGTTAGTCTACTTATCCAGATGTCCCTGGTGTCAGTTTTGCTACAATTACTTATCTATGATGCCAGACAATGCTGGGAGGGTTTCAAAGATGTGTTAGAGGGGCCAGGAGGCTGGTGTTATCTTAACTGTCCATGGATATCTCTTGTCCTCCATGGACAGCTCTAAGCTTCTGAGAATCAAAGTCTTTATTTCCAGGGCCAGGCTGTACTTCACTTGTTTTAAGCATGAACAATACCAAAGCCTACATTAAAATTCCATTATTTCCTTACATTGCAGTATATAATGTAAACTAATACATATTAACTGTTATAGTAATACAATTGTTTGTTAATATAGGTAGGGAAGGGAATTTTTGTAACAGTGTAACAGTTTAGAATTCTTTTGAAAGCTTTTCTGGTGGACTCTTGAGTGTGATTTAGTTCTTCTTTCAATCAGTGTGGCAAATTTTTGTAACTTAATCCACAAGGAGAGTATTGAAAATTCATTTTTGTACCAGCACTAACCAGAGTGTGTGTTTGTGGGTTTTATAATTATCTGGCTACCTAGCACTTAACATGGCCTTTTTTCTTGTTACCTTGAAGGTAAAATGATCTACATCTTTACTTACGTTTGGTGGGTACCTTTGGGAAAATGCTAGCTATATATTTTGTCCTACTGTTATTAATAAATGAGTTCTTTTGTTAGGTTATTAGCAGGAGTCACTCCTATTCAACAGTGTATTGAATGGATCTTGGCAATCTTAAAATAGATTTTGGAATATTCCATTATATTTCCTACTTGCCTGTAACAGTCTTATCTTCTGTGAACTGTGACGCAGTACGTACAGAGTATAGTTATGTGCACTTGCTAAACTCCAGCTGTCACTGAAGACCACTGGCTGATGTTGCTTTCATCACCAACTATACATTTGGTAGTGTACATTCTGGTGGGACTTATTTTTGCGACTAATCCATAATATACTATAATCCTCCTGAGATTTGTCTCTTTTTACATACTTCTAAAGATCTTGCAGGAACTTAACATGCTGCTTTACATTTTGTTAGAAGTGAGAAAACACGAAAACACTGGTGGAGTTGGCACATGTGCTTCCTGTTCTGAAATTTGCCTCTTTCTTTCAGATTGGTGATCCCTTTTTTTTTAATAGAGGATGACTGTGTGCCTTCCCTCAGTACTACATCTGAGCAGGTCACCTATCTTTGGCAGCTTTACTATGAGGCTTCTTCCCCAGTGGCTTCTATTTCTTGTTCCATCTTCTTTCAAGGAACAAGGAAACTCTGGAGGATTTTTCTGTCACTTGCCTGAAGCACCTCACCAGTAGTGGTTTCCACTCCAGACACTTTCCTATTTCTATATTTAATAATGGAATTTCCATTAAGTGTTACAAAATAATTTATACAGAAGATCTAAATATTTCAGTCTATGTTACTGCTTTGCTGTTGTCTCTTTTGAGCCCTCTCTTGAGCTTGCACTGGAGGGAGAGAAAGGATGGTTTCTATCTTTTTGTTTCAGATATTTGTTTCTTCTGTCACTCATTTGAAGGACTATCACCCATTTGAAAAGTAATCACTCATTGTAATCCCAAAGCTACGTGATAGAACCTTCATTAGTATTTGTAATCAGAAACAGAAACTAATGATTACGAGGACAGAGTGAGTCCTTTGTGCTAAAGTATTAAAATCATGACACAAAAATTTCCTGAAAGCAGACATTTTGTGGATCTTGTTTCAGATGTAAATCACATATTCTTTTTCAATTTTTTGATATAAATATTCTTGAGAAGTTATGTGTTTTTGAGTCTTTATAAACTTGAAGATAGGTTTGTACTAAATGAAATAGTAGGGTTGTTCAGCTATTCTCCAGCTGAAATACAAGGCTGTACTGTGTGTGCCTTCAAACATGGATTATAAGCTGATCACACTTGTTTAGAGCATGATTGTTGTTGGTTACCATTTTACCACAGTCAATTCCAGCAACAGTATCTGTGGTTTGGCCATAAATTAAATAATGAATAAACTTTTCTTGTGCTGTTCCTGTGCATGCATCTGATGCTTGGAGTCCTGTAAACATTTGTGGAGAAAATGATGTAGGGATTGTTTATTTGTATTTGTTTTGTTTCATTTCTTGTTTCTTCATATCCAAGAAGTTCTGTTCCCTCTCAGTCCAGAGGCAAAGCAAAATAATAGCTAAATATTTACTGGAATATTGTGAGCACTGCTGACAGAATTTTCTGGCAGCCCATTGAGACAGATATTTGTCATGGGATATCAAAGGCAAGGACATTTAGTCAGGGTTCACCTCTGCTTTTCCAGACCGGTAAAGCTGACCCCATAGCTTCTAGTGTGCTGGTTGTACCTTGAAAGCACCTGAGGGGAGCGCATACTAGGAAGTTTTTCTCCATGAGAACTTCCTCTGTGAATTGATGGGACCAAATGGAAGCTGGTTTAGTTGTGACAGCCTGAGAAACCAATTGGAGAAGTCAGTTTGTTCCATGAATCACATTTGAAGCAAGTAAACGGCAGGGAAAGCTCTCTTGCATTTCCAGCCTTTCACATGGTAACACCAGCCTGGCTCAGGCCTCTCTCATCGGGAAGCTGCTGGGCCCTGTTTTCAACCAGGGGCCCCAATAGCCAAAAGAAGAAAAGCCCATTGCCAAGATCCTAGCCCTCCCCCAACCTCCCGTGTGGCTCAGAGCAGCCGCGGGGTGGCCGAGCCCACCCAGCCGCCCTCATGGCCTGGGGGGAGGCAGCTGGGCCCCGGTTTGTGGAGCCCCCCACACCTTTACTTGCTGGGCAAGGCAGAGGGAGACCCCCCGACCTGCAGCTGGAGCTGGGTGCAGTCAGCATCGGAGGGCAGCTATGGAGCCAGAGCCTTGTCACTGATTTCTCCTCTGGCTGGACTTTGCAGGTTTTGTCCGCCCCCCCCTGCAGCATGGCCTGGGCGGCCTGAGATCCTGACGCAGCTCCAGCATGGCCTGGCCTGGTCCAACCCCTGCTATTTCTTTGTGAGATTTTAACTTTTCC
The DNA here is from genome assembly GCF_963662255.1 of Cinclus cinclus. Classification (NCBI taxonomy): domain Eukaryota; kingdom Metazoa; phylum Chordata; class Aves; order Passeriformes; family Cinclidae; genus Cinclus; species Cinclus cinclus. The sequence continues at coordinate 21,378,212 of NC_085047.1, read as the reverse complement.
AGTGCTCAGGTAAGACTTACAGACTTTCCATCCTTCCTTGGGTGAGAGGGGGAAGAACAGAAAGGATACCCCAAAGTCAATGAAGCAAAAGCTAAGTTTCTAGATGGAAGGAGAATGAGGAGACGCCATGAAGGTTGGCTGAAATATCTTTTTGTAAGCTATAGGGGTGAACTGTACTACATGAAAAAATTCCTGTAAACCATGAAAAAAAATGACATTGAGGGGGTGGAGTGAAGTGTAAAGTGTTCGGAAAATCCTTTGCCCTGAGAGAAAAAGGGGGATCTCTGTTCCTCGGAGTGAAGTATGAACAGAGAGAAGTGTGTTAAAGAGAATTTTTTGCCTTTGAGTAGCTTATCCTTAAAAGTAACACTCCATGACTTTTTTTACTGTGGCCCACAAGCACAGCTTTGGGAAGGCTGTGAAAGTGGGAAGAGTTTCATGATGGCAGATCCCGGGTGGATGTTATTCATGGAAAAAGTGAAGTCAGGAGAGAACTGGTTGTTTCCCTCTTGGAAAAAAAAAATTCTTATAACTAAACAAGAAGAAACTCCTCTCCCTAAAGTGAACTGAAAAAGATTATTTAAGTAAGGAATTGACTGAAGTGTCTCTGTATGTTTTTAAGCTGTGACAAAGGGGAAAGAAGGACTGGTCTGAAGATCTATTCTCAATTTATTATTATTTTTCTTTGTGTTATTAATAAAGTTTTTCTTTATTCCCTTTTAAGTTTTAGGCCTGCTTTACTTTTACTCCTAATTGATTTCACAACAAAAGGCAAATATATTACAATTGGCAAACCCAAACTATAATACAGTGGCAGCAGGAATATCAGGTACTAGCCTGCAAATTGCCTGCACAAAGAAATCAACCAGGACATGAATTACTTGCATGCCAGAGTATGAACAGGGAAGAGAGACTACAGTTGAAAATTCAGACCATCCTCTATTTAAAAATGAACCTCGCTCGACTGCTTTTGCACACAAAAAGGCATTTGGACTGCACATCCCGTCACAATGAACAGTGAGCAAGGAACTAGAGAATTAAAATCTACAAATGAGTGATGCTCCTCTGCTCAGCTTCTCTACCCAACCAAAGTGACTTACTAACCCCCTATATTCTTCTACCCAGCTCACTCACTTCTGAAATAAGACTATTTTTACTCAAAAAAGGCACTGTCAAATACTAAAGTACCACTTAAGGTCCTTCTTATGCCTGCCAGATTTTCTAGAAAGTTCTCTACTATAGTATATGAGATAAACTACATCAGACCAACATTAATAGTTCCCAACAAGCACTTGTGATAAGATATAAGTGCACATATTAATACTGAAAGAGAGCTTCTCTAATTTCTTAAACAAGCCTTGGAATTTTGTTTCCCTGGGAAGAAAACAAAGGACTTTACACTAGAAAGTGCAAAAACAAATTTCATTGAAGGATGATGCAGAAAGAAATTACAAATAAAGTCAGAGATACATAGCTGCCCCATTTTCAAAGTACCAGGATCGATTTTCCTGTCATGAGCCATCTGTAAACAGCTATTACTTCTTGAAAATGGGTTTCACTTGGTATGTGAAGGATTTACAACTTAATGTGATTACTTACATGAGCACATTAGGGCTTCACTGACAAAATGATGGGGCACAGCTGTTCTTTTTCTTGAAAAATTCATAGAACTCAAGACAAAAAAGAAGCTGACTGCCTCTGTTTCCTGATGGTGATTTTTCAAATGTATGTGAAGGTTTTGGCACCTTTGATGTGGGTATGGGGACAGGCAGGGGAAAAGTTATTTTAAGATCATCTATCCCATCTTCTCAGCAGAACACTGACATTTACACTCACATGGCCAGATTTGTTGAAAATTTGCAATATGGGGCTACGAAGACCTAATTTCTTTGCACTTTTTACTTCAGACACAAGTATCTTCCTGAAGTAACAACCATATTTGTTTCTGTACCTCGATTTACTTTATTTTTCTACCCTATTTGCACAGCCACACTTCTGATCCCATCTCTGTTTATTTATGCCTGCAGCAGTACTGTTTGTGTTTTGATCTCTCCAAGCACAGTGTTACCCATTTTTACCACCAGGAGGCAAGATCAAGAATTTACGAAATCACACTTCTCTTCTACAGCAGTGCCACAACACAAATACAAATACTGAAGTGCTGTAAACATAAGGGAGAAACTGAAAAGTAAAACGGACAATTTGGTGTTAGAAAGGATACAGTTTTAGTAATGCGTTTGGATAATCTGACACCCATTCATTAGGAGTAGAGGAGAAAGCCCAGCCTGACATCATCCTCTTACCATTCTGGAATCAGGCACAGGTTTTCAAAGGGAAGACCACCAGCATCCAACCTGTCTGCAGTGTACTTCCCACTTCATTTCATTCCTCAGAGAGAACACAATCTGTCTGCTCTGCATACAGACCCAAGGTAGAATATATCCCAAAGGCAACAGGCAAGTTTTCAGAATCCCTGTTTTGTGGGGTTGGGGTTTTAACAGCGACCATCAGATAAGAACTCAGCACAGAATTCATACTTATGTTCAATGAATAATGTTGAGACTCTAAAGTGTCAGAGCTGCATTATAAAGACCACTGTAAAACAAAACAAAACCAAACAAAACATCAACACAAAAAATACCCTTTTCTTATTTCTTCTCCTTCAAAAAAGTTATTTGCAGATATGTTGGTTTGACTGTCCTGGGTTTGTTTTCTGTCCCTATTGACCACGTAGAGGCAACTCAGCTCTGAAGAAGCGCACACAGACCTGCTCCGCATCAGCAGATTTGTTTATCAAGTCCCAGTCTTGATTTCTTTGACTACACATCCATTTGAGATCAAAGCTGATCTCGTTATTTCTCCGATTTAAAAAAGAAAAAACCAAACCTGATATAAAAGATTAATGCTTGTCCCTGCCCTTTATCATTCTACTCTTCTCTCCATTTCCCATCACAGAGATGTGGTAGGTCTCAACTGTGCCAGACTTAAATTTGATGACTGTTTAAAGTGGGGGGTAAGCTGAACCCCATGGCTTTAAGTTGTTTACATTGCACCAGCCCTAGAAGAAGTATACATGTAATTATATCCTTAGCAAACATCTTTTGAGAGGAAGGGCTTTACAAACTGTCTTGGTTTGAAAGACAGGTGTTTGCTAAGTAAATTATCTTTCCTTCCTATAGATTATTATGATTCTGAAATTAAGGGAGGTTTTAGGCAAAGATATGGGGGTAGGAATAACAGCTGTTAGTATATAACTAGCATATTTAACAAGAGAAACTAGAATAACAACAACAGCTATGAAATTACCCACAAACAGAACAGTAACTCAGTCCCAGTCCCTTTCTGGCTGCAGGCACCTTTTCCCTGAGCTGCAGTTCCTGATGCTGGGGGTGGGCAGGTCCTGGAGAGCCGCAGGAGGGCTGGGGGTGATGGCAGCGCTGTCCCACGGGGAAGAGAGAGATGGAGAGAGCCCTCCGCTCACGGTGTCGGTCCCGGTGCTTAGCAGGGTGCTGAATGGTGGTAGGATAAGGCGAGAGTTTGACAGCAGTGAGGTGGCTCCTGGCACTGGGGTGGCAGGGATGGGGCTGAGGCGGCGATCGTCCTTCTCGTCCGAACTCCGCGGGGGAAATGGGCTGAGGCCGAGCCTTCCGTTTCCTCTTCTGGATGTTTGAATGTCGCGGGGCTTATCTCTTCTTTCTCCTCCCCCTTGTCACCAGGGCGCAGTCAACAGGTATGTTAGCATGACAGTGGGGAAAATTCCACAGAGGGAAAAGGGAAAGAACCAACCCCCAACACAAACCCACAGCAGGTCAGTTTTAGGCACAGCTGTTCAGCTGCAGTTTGAAGCAGTACAGAATATGAGACACTGTATTCAAACAGCTTTATTCTTTTATCCCAGCTACAGAAGAAGAGATTAGATGACATGGCATAAAATCTATGAGATAAAACTGCCCATCTGACTTTTTCCAGCCAAACTTTAACTGGCAGAGTTTGTACTAGTTCAGCCCTTTTTTGTGTGTGAACAATCTTGTCCCTTTCTGTCATGGGGAATCATCACACAGAGCCAGAGCCTTAGTCTTCAGAGGAGATAATTACAAAAAAATAGCTCTCAGGTTTCTACTCGTTGAATGAACACTAATAATACAGAAGCATCAGGTTGCTACAGGAGTTTTTTTAAGTAGCAAGAGTGCATTTTTAAAGGCATTTCTGTCAAACTTAATATGTTTTTGAAAGCTTTTTATGCTGAAGGGTTTGTAGTTTCCCTTCCAGGTACCAAGAGAAGATTCATGCCCTGTGTCTTCCAGAGGTTTGGAACTCTCCTGCAGGGTCACAGATGGAAAAAGATAACACCTAATTACCTAATAACTGTGGCAGTAACATCTGTTAAACAGCCAAGATCGCCCTAACAGCTATCATGTACCAGGAACCATTCCATTATTTCAGATAGTTATTTGGAGTTGGTGGCCAGTTGGCAGTAGCAGGGTAATGGCTGGCAAACTTGTATTATGCCTTCACTTCTTCCAAGGTACAGAAAGAGTTTCCAGAAATACTCACAGTTAAAAATGGCTCTTCCTAATCATTCCTGCTATTTTCTAATGGCTGCCTGCCTCTGCTGTATTTGTGTCACAAAAATCAACACAGGAGTCTTTGTTAAAAGAGCACAGTCAGAGCGGGACCAGCCAGCTTAGGTATTACAATCATGCTGAGCATTTAATTTTATTTTTAAGCCCATCTCTTTAATGAACAACCAGAATAACTTTGGTCTTTCTTATTATAGATTTTTCTTCTACAGACATCATCTTGTGGTCTGCCTTATACCTAATGATTATATATATACCATATATATATGATATATATATACCATATATATATATACCATACTCACTGCTACTACTAAGAGCAGAAGTGTTATCAATAGGGTATTGTTGCTTACTGATAAAATAAGGGATGTCATCAACTGCATAAAATAAAGATCTGTAGAATTGCACAGATGTACTGACATTTGTGGATGAGGTTTATATGTGCTTCTTTGACTTTAAAAGGAACCTTCTTGTCCCATCCCACTTCTCTATCATCTTCTGACATCTCAATTTAGCTACACCATTGTTAAAGAAGCAACAGTTAAAAGTGGTCTTGCAAGAAAATGCAACATTAAGCCAAACCACGAGTATCTGCACTCAACTTATCATTATCCAAGCCAGGTGGGGGCATATCAATATTTCAAGAGATTTAAGTAACCTTCAAAAAAGAATAATTCATAGAACTTTGAATACTTCACTGATGTACCTCAGCTCTCAGAAAGTCTATAGCACAATGTGTTTTAGAAGAAAGCATTCACTAAAAAGGAATTGTTATATTAATAGCAAGAATTAAGATCTAATTTAACTTTAGAGCAAATAAAAGACAGTAAGATTCCAATCCAGAAATTTACCCCCTTTTTAGGGCAGTACTTGAGTAAAAAACATGCTAATATATGCCTGAATGTATTTATCTATGCTTATTTTGGGTATCTGGCTTTATACACAAACAGATATAAATAAAAAGACAGAAGTTTCTAAGCAGAGCAAAAAACAGTATCTCTTCCTTCCTTTGAGAAAGAGCTCTCTCACAACTGCTGGTATCCCAACAGGGCTGGAAGCAGAGAGCTGGGAGGCAAAGCCATACCAGACACCTACAGGGAGAACAGGCAAGCACCTCAGTATTGTGAGCTCTCTCCCAGCCAAACCTCTGGTTTGCACCCTGCTGCCAGGAACAAATACTGCTGGGCTGTATTCAGCCACCCTGTGCTATTTCCTTGGGAACCAGGGCTAATAAATCACAGTGTACTGGTTTGAACAGCAAAACCAGTGAGACTTCAAGTCAGTAATACAATTTTTAATAGGGAAGAGAAAAAGGAAAAACAAAATACATGCAATAATAAAAAAATAAAACCACTGACAGAGTCAGAATACAACCTGATACCCTGTCAGTCAGGGTGCTGGTGCAGTTTTCCTCCAAAGGGTCCAGCGATGATGTGGATAAGAACCTGGTTCTTCCTCTGGAATCCAGTGGAAAAAGGCTGCCTTTGGTGTTCTAAACCTCAGTTTTTATCTAGGTAGGAAAGGCTTGGCTCGTCCTCCTGGCTGGAGCATCTCCCAATGGGATGATGTAATCTTATCAGTTATAGAGTAGGACTCAATGGCCCATTAACAGAAGATACTTCCCACAGAGATAAGAATGATCACCCTTCTCAGTTATGGCCCATCAACAGAAGACATTTCCCACAGAGATAAGGATGATCACCCTTCTCAGATGGTAATAGAATATGTATGTTGTATTGTAAACCAGGACACACAGTTTTTCCCCTACAGAGATATTTTGCTCCAGCCTCTGCAGCAGCAGGCAGAACCAAGGAAACCTTTTTAATTCTACCCCCTCCTTCATACAGCACTTGTGTTTCAGGACTGAAGCAAGGTACAGACCTTGCCACTCCAGCAGGACATGTGAGGAATAGAAAGAAAACTAACAAGGGTTGAATGTCACGCATTATGGTGACAAAAATCAAAACAATCATTGAACTATATTATAAAGTAGAAACTGCTGTTTTAAGAAACCCAAACTTCTCAAATGCTAATTTTGTGATATGATCATGCATCATGTTCATAGCATCTGGAAAACACTTCACACATGTGCTTTCAGTGGAGCAAAGACACAAAGAATATGAACAGTGGAACTGTTTTAAGGAAAAGTGTTTCTCTGTTCTCATCTCCCTCCCCACTACCCAAGCTGTACAATGTGCAAAATATGGAACACCAGGCAAAGGTACAGGGAGGGTAGGAAGATATAATCAGTTTCCTCACTAAAAAAATGACAGAAGCAAAGTTCAAAGTTACTATTTCCCCTCTTTACCAAAACAAAAATTCTAGATCTAGTCAGTAGACCAAGAGGAAAGGCACAAAGCACAAGTCCAGAATAACTCAGGACTCAAACCTGCAGGCTGAGTCCATCCTAGTAACTCTAGATCTTGATTACTCACTAACCATTTGCCAGCATTACAGCATATCTTAGCCCCCACATGGATGAAACACAGTGAAATACATCCACTTGTCCTGGTTCTGAAATGGACAGTGTTAATTTTTTGCAATAGCCAAAAGGGGGCATAGATGAAACAAGGAGATAATTCTAAACCACCTCACATCATGGCCAGGGCAGGGGAAAGGGACTCTTCTGGGGACAAAGGGTTCCTTCCTGTAGAGAAAAGGTGGTGGAGGGACCCATCCACATTGTCTGTTATTAGGTGTTTTTTCTTGTGAATAATTTCTTTCCCTATACATTTTTCTATTAATACTGTTGCTGTTACTATTAATTTTCTTATCTCATTGCTGTTTACAGTAAACTTTTCTTATTTCAACCCATAAACTTTGCCCTTTGTGCCTCTAATGGGAGGAGCAGAGGGGAAGAAGCAGCACATGATTTTTTTCAGTGGGAGTACTAAATTGAGAATACCATTCCTAAACCATGACACCACTTTACAAGACCAAGATTTGCCCACCTTGTTGGTTCTGCCTTTTGATGGATACCCTGCTCTCAGAAGCAGCTTCTAATGTTTTCAATCACACCCTGTTAGTAATAATAGTGACCTAGTTTATTAAGTCACAACAGTTCAAGTGTTCCAAGTTCTGCCTTTTACTCTTCCCTCACCTGTAAATGAAACTACAAGTTAATATTATCACCATTTTGCAGCCCCAAGGAGGACTGGAGCTGTGCTCTGTTCAACGGTCTAAAAACATGTGCCGAGAATCAGCCCCACACCAATGAATCTGTAGTTACAGAGATGTGGATAAGGTGCAGAAAGTTAACTTAGAAAGCAAAAGGATTTGTCCACAATCAACTTGCAGAGCAAGAATAGAACCTAGGCCTCCTAGCTCTCTTCTCCTGGCTATTTAAAGCCATTTCTGTGCCTGTCAGGTCCTAATGGTAGCACATCAGCACAGTCAAATTTATCTTTAAAAGAGAAACTGCCTGTTCTAAAAATAGAGCTGAAGGGGAGTTCTCCAATCATATGGTCCATATGTTTTCTCTGACACAAGATCAAGTTTACCATGATAATACCCAACATGTTAATATGATAATTCTAAAACACCTCCAAATATCAAATACATTATGACTTCCCAACATTGCTGGATCTTATCCTGGAACATTTTTTTTCCTGAAGGTAAATATCCTAAATATCCTAAATACCCTGTTTTTAGAGAATAACCCAAACCCTGCACCTCTAATGAAATTGTTGGGGGTTGGTTCTTTCGCTTTTCCGTCTGTGGAATTTTCCTCATTGTCATGCTAAAATACCTGTTAACTAGGCCCTGGTGGCAAGGGGAGAGAAGAGGGAAGCCCCACGAAATTGAAACAGCCAGAAGAAAAAACGGAAGACGCTGGCTCGGCCCATTTCCCCTGCGGAGTTCGGACGAAAAGAACGATCCCCGCCGCAGTCCCAGCCCTGCCATCCCAGCTCCGGTAACCATCCTCACTGCTGTCAAACTCTCGCCCTATCCTGCCACCATCCAGCACTCTACTGAGCACCGGAACCAACACCGTGAGTGAAAGGCTCTCTCCATCTCTCTCTTCCCCGTGGGACAGCGCTGCCATCACCCCCAGCCCTCCTGCGGCTCTGTGGGACCCGCCCGCCCCCAGCGCAGGGAACTGCAGCTCAGGGAAAAGGTGCCTGCAGCCAAAAAACACTGGAACTGAGTTACTGTTCTGTTTGTGGGTAATTTCATAGATGTTGTTCTTGTTTGTCGTGTTAGGTATGCTAGTAAAGAACTGTTATTCCTACCCCCATATCTTTGCCTGAGAGCTCTCTTAATTCCAAAATTATAATAATCAGAAGAATCACAATTTTTTTTTCAGTCCAAAGGGAAGCTTCTGCTTTCCTTAGCAAACACCTGTCTTTCAAACCAGGACAAACTCTCTGCCCTTGATGACATCTGCCAAATTTACAAGCTCTGGCAGCTCATCATTAAAAACACCTTTCAGAGGGGGGATTGAAAATGGTATCAAGGCCTTGCTTACTCTTTGAGGATACAGCAGGAAAGCCCGTCAGGTGAAACTTGAGGGCTGAACTAACACTACTGAATGGTTAAGATGCTTTGGTGTTGTGATAACTGATAAAAGATTCATGTTAATCATAAAAGTATTGGGGTTTGTATAAACCAGAATACTAAGGTCTGAAATGAAGCATGGACATTAGATAGAGGAAAATATATGATTAAATCATTCTGTTTTAAATCCCCCTGTTATGAATATTATGTTTTCTAAACGAGTTGCATCTACTACCAGTTTGAAAAATCAGACTTTCCGATAGTCCGATAGATTTTGCAAAATCAGACCTCCTGCCTTCATTTGATCAATGCTGCCAATCTACAAAGACCACACTTCCCGACTTTTGCCAGTTTTTATCTACCAAGACCAGATGGTTATCTATGAGACTGACTATCTCCCAAAGACTTTACAGATGTTTATTCAACCACTACTGCTTACCTGGCAAAGTTAAAAATTACAATGAGAGACCATACTATAAGAAGAGGCTGCAAACCAAGGTTCGACGGAGTGTGGAGTGGGCGGTGACCCCTCACATTCTCCAGCGCTGCTTGCTTGCTCCGTCTATATCAAATAAAGCAACCTACATTTTGCTAAATATCAAGACTTTTTGTTTCTCATTTATAACAGTGTCCATTAGGAAACCTCCAAGCCTTTCACTTCATGTAAGTCATTACATTTTTTATGAGCAAGAGGCAGCTGTAAGGGGTGGCTGGGGGTGCCCACCAACCCACCCATTTGGAAGCAGCAGTGCCTTAGCCACCTCCTAATCATCATCCAGGATCTCTTCCAGGAACCACACACTGCTACAGCAACAGGGAAAGCCCAAAACACAATCCAGGCTTGTGATCCTCCCTGCACATCACATGAAAAACTGTAGCTTCAAAGAAAGATAACCCTGGGGAAGAACTATTTTTTTTCCCCCCATCAAAACCTTTCTAGCAGTCTTGGGTGCAATTCTCTCAAGGGGGGACTGTATGGGCTTTCCTCCACTGCCGAGTACAGGAGGGGAGCACTGCATCCAAGTCCTATTCCTTAAGGCACTGACTTGCACTTTTCCTCACCTACACTGCAGAGGGCTCACTGAGCTCATGCATGCCCATATTCTAGATGTGGTCACACCATTTTACTTGGCAAGTGAAGAAATATTACATAGTACACTCTGTGCATGATCTGCCATAATTGCAACATGTATAGGAATAAAAAACATTATCCTCGAAAAAATAAGCAACATTTTTCCATCCCTCAGCATGCAGAATAAGATTTAAATCCCCATGAGTTATTCTCTGTGCTCAAGGAGGAAACCACCATCACTTTTGTGGTAACAGCATTGGTTAAATCCCAGACAGCGATATTAAATGCATATAAAGCTTCTGTGCAAGAGCAGAAAGCTCTGGAAAATATGCAATACTGGTTCTTCAAATAAGAGTGATTTCACCTTATTGTTTATTGACTTTTTTATTACACTTAACAGGCAACATGTCAGATAAAGGCATAAATTCTTATTGAATAGAACTGCCACTCCAAAGTCATAACAAAAGAAAAAAAAAGTAAATTATAAAGCAAGCTCAGGCTTCATTATAGCAGTGCATGTGTAATGCTCTCACACTCCCAATGAGTTGAAGAACAGCGACCTTCAGGTATTAGCAAAATTATTATGTGCATAGGGAAGTTTCATCCTCAGTTACTCAGCAAGAGACAAGCTCCTGTGTGATATGACACTGCCTTCTCCACTTTGCCAAGGACTGCAGAACTTGGAAAAAACCCAAGGTAAATAGGAATGCAGCCTCAGGCTGTGCTCCTCTAAACTGGCAACACTTCAAGGGCTGCTTTAATACCCTCCCTTCAGAACAACAAAAGACTCTCTAGCCCTCAGCTGACTTCCAAGTAAAATGGAAGCATTGAAGATCTTGTAGGAGGACAGTGTGGTGTATTTCTACAACTTAATTAATTTCTACAGTAGTATCCTTTAAAATATTGATCCTTTTGATTAAGTGAGAGATGCAAAATGGAAATGTCTTTTGAAAAAAGCTTATTTCTAATATTTTTCCCCTCACTTAAAATAAAGGGGTTTCAATCTACTGTCTTCAAATGGCACATCATAGGAGAAAAAAAAAGAAAGAAAAGGAAAAATAACCCAGAAAATTGAATCCTGTGGGGGAAGAAAATTGTCTCTGCTGATGCACCCAGGAATCCCAAGGCAATGGTTGTCAGTCTCAGAAATGTAAATGCTGCTTAAAATAAAGAAGACATTATGGAAAACCTAGTGCTATCAAAAGGTGCCAAATACCCTTAGCAGCAAAAGCTTCAGACAAATGACTGACAGGGTGTTGTTACACAATGTACAAGTGAGGAGACTATATACACAGGTGACTTGTTAAAAAGGTTTGAAGAAAGGGCTGCTATTAAAACACAGTGGTCTTCACCCAAGCTCTGCACTTACAGGTCATTCAAATTACTAGTACTGTACTAGAGATGCACAGGAGAGGTCTTAAGTGAACTTATCTGCAAAGCCAAAGGAGGTTTGTGCCATAATAATGACAACATGGGGGGGAAAAATAAAATAAAAGGGAGGGTGGGAAAGGACCAAGAGGCCCCCAGTCTCTTTCCTGACTTGAAGCCTGTGCCCAGCAAATCACCCAGACACACTGGTGCTAGTTAAGCTTCAAAGGCAACACACAGCTACTGAGCAGAGAAAATTCTGCAGTGTTCATAGGTGAAAATGTATGAGGAGCTGGCACAGGAAGAAAGCTAAATATAACTTCGATCGCTGTTAAAGACAACTGCATTCACCACTGATAGTTCTTATCTAGGCCAAGCAGACTTGGCCCAAACTTCAGAGAGATTTGCACAGAAATCTCACCACACCTTAGGAAACGGCACAAAAGATAGGAGTTGGCACTCAATTCTTAACCAGTGCCCAGGAGTGGCTTTGATATTTGGGAACCATGGAGGAAAGGTAAATAGAATTGACTATGAACACAGTATTTAAAAAGAAAAAAGAAAAAAAAAAGAGAGAGAGAGAGATAGAGAGATAATAAGCCAAAGCTATGCTAGACTGAGCTGCAACTGTTTCATGAAGCAAAAACAGGAGAGTTTTACCCCGTGGAAAGTATGGGCAACTCAGTTTCCCTTCCCCCCCCCCCCCCACAAAAGAGAGACTAAATTTGCATGCAGTAACAGATTATCTAAAGCATTAGATTATTCTTTCTTAATTACTTCAGATAATTTAGTAGGACCTTGAATACAAACAGCTTCTTCAGTGGGTCTTATACAGGAGATTTACTAACATACAGCTCCGTGCATCCTTAAACAAAGGAAATTCAGGTAGGCATCTTTAAAGCAGTGCAAAGGAGTAAAACAACAACAACAACATATCCCATGGACAACAAGGAGCCCAGGAATGCTACAGAACTTCAACTTTCTTTGCCTCCATCAAGTAATGATTAGATCTACCTTTTGACTCGTCATCCTTGTACTAGAAGACACTGTGCAAATAGAGTATAACTTAATAGCACTGTGAGGAGTCCTGGTACTATTCAGAGGTGATGCAGCAGCCATATCCACTAGGATTTGCTGCGCCAGACACTGTAAGCACCTACTTGAGGAGATCTAGCACCTCTCCCAAAAATTCAGTAGCTGTGACTTTTAAGGTTTCAGAAAGTAGCATTTCTACTGCTTCCCCTGCAAACCTATCAAATGCATCTTACTACCAGGAAATATTATGCAGGAAAATGAAGGCAAACAAATTTATAAACCTCATTAGTGGGATGACTGTGCTCTCTCTTCCACAGCCTACAATATTGTTTTCAAAAGACAGTCATCCAAATACCAAAACTGAATTAGCAATAAAAGGCTTCTGATTGGGAATTTCCATGCAGAGGCGCCAAGCACTGACCAAGATGAAAACCACACTTTTCTCTCCCTTGTTGGTATAGGGCATCATGAGGTATGATCAACCTGGCTTTTAAGTTTCTCTGGAGCTTCATATGCCAAAGACATTAGCTTCCTATTTTCTGTAAACACTAACTTGGATCAGAAGGTTTTAAAGAGCACATTATTAGAACAGGCAGTTTCAAAATTCAAAAGAAAATATAGGCTCAATTGTTTAGATACTGGGATTTAGTTCACACTGTTCCCAATGCTTGAATATTTCTTTCCTGTAAACTAACATAAAGATACATGTCTTTTAAGATAAGCAAAAATAAAAACAATTTGTACAGTGCTTCCAGGGAGATAACTGAGACTGGGGCTTTGTGAAGTCAAGGGCAGCTAATGATTTTGCTACTGATTTCCCACAGAGGTGCAATGCTACCCCGTTGTTTTTTCAAAGCTGACTGGCTCAATGGGATACCACTGCAATACCAGCTCAGCTCACAGTAATGATGGATGTTGCTCCTGCTTCAGCACCTCCAGGCTGCAAGTAGGACCAGAAATCACATATACACATGTGAAACTACCATTCAGTGTGCCTCACTGAACACACCCTCTTCACACCTCTCTTACTCCACAAAGAGACTTCGACCACCAGCAAAGCTTCTTTTGATTTCCAGATCTGTTCATCCTTGTTTGTGCAAGCCAGGAAGCCAAATCATTGCACTGCTGTGAGTCCATGACAGGGGCAGATTTTGGCATGCAGTTTGGATCCTATGCTTGCATGCAAAGCTAGATGCCTTACCTCATCCATAGCATGGGGCAGAGAAGAGAGATATCTTTGTCAGCTTCAGCAGTGTTTTTCTCTGTTTGATTCTTTTACTGCCCTGGATGGCTTTGAAAGGGAGATGGGTGCTACTTTCCCATAAGGCTCCCATAGTACAGGATATCCAATAAGAAGATTTGGAAGAGTGTACCCCCAGTACAAAAGGCCTTCAGAAAGAAAATATCAAGGAGGGGAAAGATTTGAAACATGCAATTTTACATATTTTGAGAAGCAGCAAGGCTAATAGTGTATGATTTGTGCAACAACTCCAACCATCCCGTGGCTGCCCTGATTATTAAAGGTTTTATCCAGTCACAATTTTTAGTAATTATGTCTTCCAAGAGCAAAAAGGTATCTGGAAATACATCATTACCATAAAGAAATAAGGCTTCTATCCCTTACTAAATCATTTCACAGGCCCTGGGGACATTCAGGGGGTGCAGTGGTCTTAGCCAGCTTCTGTCGAGGATGTGCCTCTGGAAATAAACTACCCAAGAAACAAGCATACAACTAATTGCAAATGCTGTTATCTACAGTCAGCATATCAGATGCCATTCCATGAGATTTCAGGCAACCTACTGAAGTCTAACTGATCACAAAATGCATTAGCAAGTCAATTTATCCATATCAGCAGTGAATATAACAGAATTAAACATGCTTTTCCAAAAAGACAGAGAACCCACAAAATATATATATGAGCTTAATGCAATTGATGATTTGATGATTTCACATAAGGATTTTGCTAGAAATGCAGAGCTTTGGGTGCCAACTTAAAATACATTAATAATACACTTTGTAATAAAACTAGCACAGCTAGGCAGGCCTGCAGTAATTGTTGCTGAAATTGCAGATCTGACTAACAGTATTTTTATTACATGTCATGCTACCCAGGTGTTAAGGAAGATGAAACAGGAAAACCTCATAAAGATGATTGCCTGGCAAAAGATTTTGAGAATATGGAAACTAAAGTGAGATTGAAATGAAATCCATCTTTGAGATACCAAACCTTAGTTTGAACAACTGACAAACAATAGAGTGGCCAGCTGAAAGTAATCCCCTCTTTATTGAACAATTCCCTCTGCTTGCAGACAGGTCCAGGGGTCAGGTCCATACTAGCTTGGCAGAAGAGGTCTAAAGAGTAGTTTTTAGGGTTTAAAATGTAACACAGTATGGTAATGTAATGATTTGTATAGGCTGTATATAAATGCTATAGGATTTGCATCTACTATTAGATTGGTTAGTGAAAATTAGAATATTCAGCACAGAAGAAGACTTATTGTATTGTAATGGGAACCTTGCTTTCTTAGTTCTTACCTCTTACTATTTGCTCTATTACCCTTCCTTTTACTATTGCTCTTACCTCTTACTTCTTTCTTTCTTACTCTCTTGCTCTCTCAGGCCTGCTCCAAGCTGCGGCTGGCAGCTCCAAGCAGGGCCCTTTCACCCACACCCTTTGCAATAAACCACAAGTTCCAAGACCTGGCTTTAGAGAGCTCTTGTCTCCATCCATCCTGACTGTCCAACCCCTTGATGCTCCTACACCCAGGTAGCAAATTCTCCCCATCTTGCGGGGTGAGATTGATTCATCTTGTATCTGGCTTTCCAATTTTTTATTTCCAAAACAGTCTGCTCCTGGAAAGCACAAATTCACCAACACAGAGCATACTTGGTTCTTAAGAAAGGACATGAAGTGGAGTTAGCATCCTAAATTAGATATTCTGATCTGAACAAAGTTTCAGTATTAGGCATTGAGCATAGAACAGATCTCCCCTTGAATATCCAAGATCTGTCCATAGTTTGGAACAGCTACACACCAAGAAAGAACTCAGGATCTCACAAGAACAGGAGGAGCCTCCACTGGTGACCTTTCAAACTGGTTTCCCTTAAAGAGCAGCCACAGTACTCTCATTAAATGTTTATACATACCACCTAATAACAAGAGACAAAGACTCAAGACAGTATGTATTCATGTCATATGGGTACTTACTAGCAGATGACAACCACAAGAAGAAGGAAACAAACATCACAGACAGCTTTCTCATGCCCCACACACTTTGTGGCTTTCCATGGCTTTAACTTAAGCCAGTAACACATGCTGAACTTGTCAGCAATGCAGCACCTTGGTTCAGCTGCACACCCTAACAAATCTTTAATGAGGACTTGTAAGCAAGAGGCTACATTGTGGAAGAAGGAGTTGACGGCCTCACTTGACTCACCCACAGAAAGCCATCTGCCTTCCAGGGACTGCATGAGAAAGCAGCTGGCAGCATCTGTACTTTTTGTCTCCTACGTGAAGCAAAGACAAGAGTTCTAATGCTATTTTTCCCTGTTTTCCCCACAAGTTCTTCCCTCTCCACACGTTGCAGAGCAGCTTTGTTCTCCCCACAGCTAGAGGAACTCAGTTGAACAGGGAAACAGAATTCCACTACCACTCTCTGCTAATTGCTCCTCTAGGCTCTAGGGAGGAATGTGTACCTTCTACATAAACAAGCTGAAGCTACATTTAATCTAGTTTCACTAGGATTCTTCAGCATCCTGTTGCAATCACAAAGAACTCCACATCACCACCAGAGCAGCTAAGTAACTACTCAGACATTCATAAGAGTGCCCCACCTGAGGCAAGGCCTGCATTACAGTGCAGTCATTGCAGGGAAACCCCAAGGCAAGTATCGCCTGAGTGACATGGAGGGTGTTGCTCCTTCTACTGCCCTCTCCTGGGTAAGTCTCTTAATGTACTCTGTTTCATTACATGCAGACTGAAATTTGTGCACAAAAATTAGTAGGTCATAAAAATGAGAAGCTAATTCATGGAAATGCATGTGCTGAACGCAGTTCACTTTTCTCTTTTTAGCATATTCTGCATGCAGCACAGGGACAGCCTCATTACTGAAAAGAAACAAGATGAACTGATTTAATATTTCATAGATGTAGTACGGTAAACCTGATGCTAGTTGGGAGATAGGAATTGAGTGCAGCCAATGACACTCTGGGGTATTTTTGCAGACGGGCAGTTTACAGTTCTATTTTTACCACCTTTGGGAGCTACAGTTCAATCGGTGGAGTAGCTCATATACATTGCCCAGACACATCTCTGTGATGCCATCCTGGGTGAGCACCACAAAGGGCTACTCTGATCACGTACGGCTGCAGGTTGCATGGGTCTCTGAGCAAAGAAAGGCAGAGGAGGATTTGTGCCTGTCAGCAAGAGAAAAAAAGCCCCAAAATATGGATTAAGCATCTGGAAAATTACTGCAGCCTCACAGCTTTTGCTGCCTGCTACCCGGGATGAGTCACCACCAGTTACCGCGGCAACGGCTGCTTTCCTCCTCCGGCGGCTGATCAATTTTGGCTCTGTGAAGGTCCCCTGAGAAAGCAGGAGCTGCACAGATAATGTAACAAAGGCACAGAAACTCCCAAACAAGAGTATTTACATTTAGAATGTGCTAGTCCTGGGATTTACAGAAGGAGAAATAAGAGTTGGAGCAGAAGGGCAGAGACAGCAAAAACTCGGTTTGATTCAGCTTTCATACCGCTTGCCAGACAGGCGTGGTTAACAAATTACCCTGCTACTATTTCCCACTAACCAATAGTTATAAATCAAACAATATCCTCTCCCAGACATTAACATACAATGTTCATCGTCACTTTCAGATGCTCCATAATTTAAACTCAGGCTCTGAAGTGGGGGCTGGCGCAGCCCAATGCCCAGAGGCAAGAGCCGGCCAAAGCGTCAATGCTTCTCCGCCCAACCTCTCCCCTCCAGCCTTGACAAAACGACCCCAGGCAAGGCAGCTGATCTTGGAAATATCCTATTCACCACTTCTTAGGTGCAAAGGCAAGGTTGCAGAAGGCTTGAAACTTTATAGTTAAGCAACACTCAAGTCCCCAGCACCTATCAGTTAACCCTTCTCTACCAGAATTCTGCGTTAAATGGGGTGGATGCTTAGGGTACCTCTGCTGAAACAAGGAAATCTGAGTATTAGTCAACTCTGTGGGTATCATAGAGCTCACTTGATACTTCCAATGAAGTTCGTCTGATAACCTTTTTTTTGGAACTTTCTTTTTTAAATTAACTTATTCCCTAAGGTAGTTTAAAATGGCTACTGGTAAGAGTCTGATGCTGTTGTGTCAGTATAATGAATGGCCCTGCTATCCACTTGTCCAAGATTACGTAGAGGCATGTGAAAGCTACTGATAAGGCAAACTTCCCTGTGAGACAAAATATGGAAATCAGCCAGGAGAGCATTTCTGCTGCAAACAGAGACAAGGCTCATGTTTGTCATGCTGATTTACAATGTTGACCCTTGACTGATATGCTCAGATAGTGAACACACTTGAACCTTAGAACATCTGAACCTTAGAACCTGCCATCCAGTTCTCATTTCTGTTATCTATAATCAGCTTGAGGTGCTAGTCTTCAGAGCCATTCAAAGAATGGAGAGCACAGGTCTTGTGGTCTCTCTCTCTAGAAACTCTTTTGACTCAGTTCCTCAGACAGGAAAAAGACAAGTCATATAGGCACATCAAGGCCTGAATGACTTACAAATCACATACCTACCAGGCTTTCTTCCAAGCATATAACTTGAAGAGAGGACTTGCATCTAAGTGCAAGTAAGTTCTCTAAGACAGGAGCTTCTGCACTGGCAGGGCAGGCTAACTTAGAGCACAGCAGCAATCTGATAGCAATCTTGAAACTAGGACATTAAAGGCTTTATCTCCCCCTCCCAGCCTACACCCCCCCCTCCCCCCCCCCTTCCCAGCCCTCCCTGCCTTTTTTTCTTTAAGTTTTTGAAGCAATCCAGTAGGCGTAGGTGCCTTTTCAGCAGGAGGCTGTTTGCCTTAGTTAATTTCCCAGATTGGCTTTAAAATTCAAGCATAAGTTTAGGTACAATGTTTAGGCATTTGTTTGTGATAGGATAGATGGGGTAAGCTGTTCCTAGTCCTGAATATTTTTCCGGGGGAAACAGTCAGATATTCTTTTAATTTTTTGTTCTTTATGTGTAGATATCATATCACTATGTAAGAACAAGACCATGACTCATTCATTTAAAATCGCTTTTGAAGCTATGGCTTCTCTACACAAAACCAGTCTTTACTACCATCCTTCAAAAAAGTTTATTGTTTTGACCATGCAGACTGTGACTTTTTTTGCTGGCAACCTCTTAACTGTAGCGACTCTCACAGGAACACCATTCTGTTTCTTTCCTTCTCCAGCATCATGCAGCAATCAAATTACAAAAGCAAATCACACAGAGCAGTGAGACAAGGAACAGCAGCAAGGAGGATTAAAATTTCTGCAATCCCACCAGGGAAATGCTTTCAGCAAAGCATTCCACCCCATCTTATACTTCAGCTCAGTGACAGTTTCAAAACAAAAACCAACCAATCTGCTCTGCAGTCTCCCACCAGCAGAGCACAAGGAATATACTGTTGGAAGTCAAGGAAAGCAGCTACTTTTATAAAGAGCCATGGCCTAAGCCTGCCTTATGAACTGAGCAGAGAAGCCACAAAAGTAAAAAATGTCCCCAAATGTTCCTGTCAGATGGCACCTGCAGGTCTGGGAGGATGAAGTTGTGGAAAGATGTCAGTGATATGAGAAAAGCTGAGTGTCTTTATTCTAGAACAGTTGTTGTAGAGTGGGAATGGCAGCAGACCCTTCAGCCCCTAAGTAAGGGGGTTATAGCAAAAAGAAAGCAGAAGTTACTGTGAAAGCTTTGCAAAAAATGAAACATAATTTGGTCTTTCATGTCCAGCACTTTGGCACAAGCAGCTGAAGGGACAAGAGCTTCTAAGCTCTTTGGATTGCATATGAAAGCACTGGACTATTTTGCTGACCATACAGAGCATAAGCCTAGTGTGACCTTTCAGATCAAACTCCAAAGCATGACAGCCATCAGGCTCCCCTACAAAGGAGAATTTTCCAGCATACTACACTGGTATGGTTTTAACATTACTGTGCACAGAAACTTAATTTTCAATACAGGCGCCATTTTCTGGTGCCATTTGCATTGCTTTGAACATTCACACAGGGATTCACAAGAGGATAAACACGAATTCTAACCTACTAATTGGAGTTCTGCTGTTCTGTTCTTTTCCAGGGCTGAGGGGGGAAGGGGAGGAAGAGAGATGAGGGAGGAATATGGAAATTTCCACTCACACTAGAGCTAATTCCAGCTGTCAACAGTAGTTTCTTATTTGTGATAAGATATCAGAGGACAAAGTGAGTGCTGTCTCCTTTCCCGAATTCATCAGGCATTTTGCAATTCACCCAAATTTCATTTCAAGGTTTAAATTCCCTTAACATGTTGACAGATAACTCCAGGCCTGAGGGCAGAACTGAAGGAAGACTGCAAAGCTGAAGTCTCAAAGACTGAGCTTTGCACAGGGACATGGTTTCAGCAGTGAGAAGCTCTCCTTATCATATTTGTTACCTTACTGATTTCCAAAATGAAGCTGCATCCTTTTGTCCACTCTGTCCTCAACAGCACAAATAGATGTGGAAATCGGGGTGTATAGAGAGCTGGCTTCACATGAGGATGCAGAGAGCTTCAGCTTCAAGCCCTGGGAGACATCTAGCTAGGAAGGACATCATTTGACATCATGGTGAGACAATAGAGAGAAGAGTTGTCTCATGGGAACTAATATGTTAACCAGTTTGTTACAAAAAATGTGTTGTTCTTGGTTTCAATAAATGGTTGGCTAATGGCCAGCTACATATATGGTTCTGTTCCTTATCCTCACTATTGACTGGATGCTATACCCTCTACCCCATCTATCTACCTCTGTGCTTTCCAGGTTTTGAGGTTTTTGGAGGTTGCCCTTGTCCCATGCAGTTTCTACGTTTGTTATTTTTACGTTTAAAGTTCTTTGTTTTTTGGCAACTCCATCATTCCTGTCTCTCTATATATTATGCCACAGATTCTCTGGCTGGCCCGGTCCTCTTATGGCTGCCCTCAGTGACCATAAGGAGATCCCTCAGCTGATGCTCTAACTTTGAAGCAGCCAAAAGAAAATTAGCACAGAAGGTCTTCTGACCTGATCAAAGTTCAGAAAATTTTGCAGAACAGGCAGGCTGAATCACACACTTGCAGGAAATGTGATTCCCATCTGTTCCAACCTTCCAAAAGAACATTTGGCTTAAATATAGAGTGAATCAACTTAAGAACCGCGTTGTGAGGCTACATGCTGACTGAGATGCACTTCCAAAATTTGTGTATTCTCCAATAATGGTCACAGAGGAGCTCCACAGGCAAAGACTGTCCATGTTGGCAAAGAAGCACCACTGTGGGTTCTCCGACAACCAATCACTATGAGGCTTTTGAGTTATTTGAGTTATTTCACACCAATGGCAGACAAACATTTCCTGAATCATCTAAACAAGAAAGGAACACTGCTTTACTAGGGAAAATAAGAGATTAAGTCAAATTTGAAATATGTATCATAAGGAGATACAGGGAGGAAGTAAAATTCTTCAAGAAAAATCTACTAGTGCCAAAAGTTCACAGAAGATCAACAATTCATAAGAATAGAATAAGATCCAATGTTATATAGCAATTGCCTTATCTGGAACTTCTGAAAGCCCTGTATCATCAGGCACAACATGGTCATTTAATGTTCATTAGTGTGACCCTGCATGCACAGTACAAGAGTAAATATCTTAAGACATCATCAAGAAGTCCAGAAGAAATCATCATATTTCATATTAACTAAACATATTTTGTGTGAGAAAAGAGGTAGCAAAGAGAAGATAGGTTGTTAAAAGACTTCCTTTTAAATCCAGGCTTATAAACCATGAAATCCAAAACTACTGCCGGAAAAAAAAGATACTTCATATAAACCAAAGCATATATGATTTAATTAATTCTGAAAATAGGAGATATTTTAGGAAAAAATAGACCTCTCAAGCTCCAGAGCTGCTATATGATTAGAAGTAAGAAACATATTTTCATATAAAAAGGAAAAAAAAGACCAAACAAACAAGAACAAATCCAGAAGGAAAAGACAAACTAAACCTTTCTTCATCCTAGGAAGATTATTTAGGAACAGAGTTAGTGAATAGACACCAGAAAATAAAACTGGATGTAAATAAAGTTAAATTAATCTCACTCAATTTGATTTCATAATGAAGACCAAACACAAACAAACATATAGGCCATTTGAATAATGCATGCTGTTCTTCTACTCCAGAGAGAATATCAGTATATGTAAGATTAAAAATGTTACTTGTAGATGGCCTCCAAAAATAGAACAAGTTTTTTCAAGAAGCATAACTGGGAGAAGAAATAAAGATGTTCAGATTCCAGGGCAATGTTTCAATTTATTCTTTCACTATCACTGAACTTGTGCTAAAACCATCCCAAAGATTTTGACAACTTGGCCTCAGTGTGGAGAATGCTTTTGTAGATTCTCAGTAGTATTTGGTTAGTAGTCACTGGCAAGGAAAGGAAGACTTTGAACATATCTAAAGTGCACCAGTTTCTCATATCAGCCCTTGGACTTTTTGCTAAGACTGTCAATATGAAGATGAAGGAAAGCCTGGGGATTTACCCACTATTGCACTTGTACACCCACATTTTCTGTCTGGATCACTAAATAGCCCAAACCCACTAAAAGTGTTATCCCCTTTCCAATCTTCAGAGCCATCTAGGCAAGAACTGAATGTTTTCGCTTAACACACCTCAAGTGATTAATCCCATTTTGCAACTCTCTGTCACCACTACCATACCCAGTCTAAGTTAATAATTTAAGTGTTAGCACCTACCAGGGAAAACTCAGCACAAGGGACAGGGCTGATGTGTTACCACAGCAACAGTTATTTATGAACTTGCTCCCTCTTGGCAATCAAGGACCATTTTGAAAACCTCTGCTCCCCTTCAGCCCACACAGTATGGGGACACATACAGCTGCCTCAGAAGTTGATAAACTAAACTGACAAACAGAATGAAAAAACCCAATGAAATACCACTAATTTACAAGAATTATTGTCTGCAAATGTGAGGATGAGTCTGTTTCCACTAAGGACAGCATCTATGGACATCCAGAAAGGATGAAAGCAGTTAAGAGAATTTTCTAACATAACCAAGAGATAAGCAAACCTAAGGATCTTTAATGCCCAAACACAGTACATTACGCACTCAGCCAATTCATCTACATCAGATCTGCAATGCAGACTTGCAACATATATCAGATATCAAGGCAGTACTAGCATCCTCAACATTGTCCTAACCAGCAAGGCCTTTGAGATGCACTAACCAGAAGCTTTCCCTTACATGGTTTTTCTTTTATTGTCTTTGAGCAATCCAACACAAGGAAAGACATGGGGGAAAGCAGATCCCGAGTGAATACTCAGTGCATGAGGCAAGATCACAGCCCTCCCTCCTCTAAAGGATTCTGCAACCTGACCAGGAGTACCAGAATAAAGGTAGGAAGGCTTCCTGGAGGGTTTTTTCTCCTTGGGGCAGATGGGGGAGTTACTTCTGCAGGCAGGAATGGACACATGATTTCCAGCTAGGAAAGGGTTGGTCACACTTTGGGATGACTCAGCTTCCTAGACCAGATATTGATAAGGCTCTCTTTGTGGACAGTAGGCTATGAATTGTTTTAGGATGCTAATTACTGGGTGTGGATTTGGACGGAAAACAGCCCCATCCTGTCAGAGGAATAACTTCTCAAAAAAAAAAAATATATTTTTTAAATAATAGAAAATAATAATAATAATAATAATAATAATAATAATAATAATAATAATAATAATAATAATAATAATAATAATAATAATAACAATGATGTTGTCTTAGCAAAACCCAGCAGTCCTTCAGTCTATTAACAGACAAGTCATGCTACTCTTTCTCATGAAAGTACTCATACTTTCATTTCTTGTGATTCTACCCAGGACATGTTTTACACCCCAATGTGTGCTATTCTTAGTGAGTCCTCAGGAACAAGTTTAACAAGTAGACTATATTGTACCACCATTAAAAGCTGTCGCTTCATGAAAACAATAATTTCCTAGGATTGTATAAATTATTCCCTGACTGGCATGTCAAGACCTTTGTGCTGATGATTTTCTGTGTCAGTCTGTTAATTGCTTGATGTTAAGGTGAATTTTACCAGCATCTTTGGCCCAACCCTAAGGCTCAGGCTAAAGGCTGCTTAAAAGGCAGAAGCAGGCTGAGCTCTATAAGGAGCTGAGTCACAGGTTGCCAGAGATACCTCAAGGCCCACAGTAACACAACTGTAGAACCCCACCTCTAAAATCCATCACTTAAATATGCATCATCATCTCACAGGAAAGGGTGTTTGTAATCCCATTTCCAGTAGCCACTCAGTAACTACTGAACATACCTGTAGTGACCCATCAGAAATTACCAGCAAACACAATGCTTGGCAAAAGACTAGAAAGGGACCTTGCAGACTGACCCCTCTCATCTTATGTTGCCAGAACCTGCATTCATGCAGTCATGCTTCACAGCCAACACTGGATCTTCTGAATTTGCCCAGCTTTTTAGATATATTTATTTCTCCTAATTCCACAAAGAAGGAATTAAAATCAAGTGAAAAACAAGCTCCACAATTTCCTTGTGGACTTTGGGAACCAGCAGGCTTAAAAAAACCCAACAAACAAACAAACAAACAAAAAACCCACACAAAGTTTTTGGGCATTTTGTCCAATTACATTAATAAATAGCAATAATCTTTCCCTGTTCCTCTTTCTCATATCCCCATATCCTACCGCAGTCCCTTCATTTCCAGGGTGAAGGGTCAAACTAGTTATGTGATCTTCCACACTTTTTCTTGCTCTTCTAAAACCTTTTAAAGACAGTTGTTAGAACAGGCTAGAGGGTTCAAGAGGTGGGTTACATCACTGTCTTATATAGCCACAGATCAGATGTTTTATTACTTTTCTCTACAATTCTTTAACTGCTGTGTGCTCACCAGTCAGTCTATGAAATATTCACAATACCCCCAAGATCTTTCCTAAATGGAAGCAAATTACAACCCATCTGTATCTATATCTATTCAGGTTGATTTTTTTTCTTACCCAGAGGTACTCATAAATTTCAGACATCAGTTTCCTCATGTAATATTTGTAACAGATCCAGGTCAGTATTGACAGACACATGTTCTCTAGGAGCTTGATCAAGGTCCAGTGTATTCATCAGCCAGCTAACAGAAAGCAGACAGAAACTAATGCCATGTTTTAGGCTGACTGGACAGTGGACAACCTGCTGAGCTCACATTTTATTTATTCCACCTCATTTATCTCCTTTGTATGGACTGTGGGATTTAGGAAACACTTCTGTCACACGAGTGCACTGCAGAGTGTTTGTACCATTTCACTTTTCCATTCAAGGTGCATGCAAGGAAAAATCCAATTAAAAAATAAATACCAAAATAATTTATATTTCTCCCAACCCCAAAGTGCACAATGAGGGCCATTGGCTATATTCATTTTGCTCCATTGCACTCAAGCATATCCGAACCTTTAGAGGGAAGATATAAATGTCACCAAAGCTCAATTTAAATCAAGTACTACAGCTCTGAAGCTCCCCATCCCCTAGTAGTAGTAAGCTGAAAACATACACACAGATGCTTAAAACGGAGCCTATCACAGCTTTCAGATTCACTGAACATCCCTACAAAACTGTTCTTCTTGCATCCTCCCAGCTTAATCACCAGTATCTTTCTATCCCATGTGAATCATTAAATAGCCAGCTAACACCATCTGCTGGATTTGGAAGAAAAAATTATGCCAGCAACTCACTGCCAGGCACTGAAAGGGAAAAAAATACCATCCCAAACACTGAGGTGTCTGTGGCTCTGCTTTGAATTGGTCCTTCCCCCTCACCCACACCTTAATTTTGCTTTCTTTCTTTCTTCTTTCTGAAAGGCAAATCTGGCCTGCTGACACTAACAGGCAATCACAGACAAAAAGGCCCCTGCTCTGGAGGGGCAAATTTTACAGTTGTTGTGCCATGCAATGACTCTTTTGGATCAGTGATTTGTGCACCAGCTTTATCCCTTCCTGATTAAAGAAAATAACACCAGAAAAAAAGCCAACAAAAACATACATCTATCCTGTAAACAAGGCTTCTGCAAAGTCAGGATAGAGTTCTTCAGGAGTGTAAAAATGATCTGGCTTTCTGTTGAAAATCTGGGACCTCAGCATGAGTCAGAAGCTGGGGATGCAGAGCCTAGGCAGCAAGAGGAAGCAGCCATTATACATTCAGACATTATCTCAGACATCACCTTTTAGCATCCTGTACAAAGGCCAAAGTACCAGTTCTCACTGCCATGGAAACATGTACTTTTCAAAGACTGGCAGGCATATATTTAACATCCAGTTAGGCATCTGCTGCTGTTGTGGGATGCAAGATGATAGCTTTTAATTAGTCATTTAGGGCAGGAGAGTGCACCCCCTTGTTTTTTCAGATCAAATTGATTTCACATATCACCTGGCTCCTTATGACATGGGATGCAATGGTTAAGCTTTTTGTTGCAACTAAGTGAAGCCAGGCTGAAATTACATTGGGTATAAAGCATTCTGTGAAAGTTGAGTTTGCTACTTCCTGCTGCTTTTCCTCCTCCTATGTTTTCCTACTTCCATACTGAAATTAGGGATGAATCACATGTTCATCAGTCAGACATCAGATTTTATGTAAGGTCCTGATTAAGTCAGACATTGGGGGAAAAGACAAGTTCTTTATTGACTCCAATTGCACACCTATTAAGCCAGTGCAAGTGCTACCAGGATTTCACCCTTTGGTGGCGAAATGCATCGTCTCCCTTATTCAAAGTTTCCCTCTGCTTCATCTTTTTTGGTAGCACCAATAATTTAGCAAAACCTCACAGCAGTAAGCAGGCTGGTTCAGATAATACTGTAAAATCTACAAGGAGTCTCAGATCATAGGTTCCCCTCAGCAGCAAGAGGAAATAAAGGTCATTCCTCACACACCAATGCTGCTCAAAATGGACATTTAGCTTCTGTGAGAGAGACTAACATGACCACAGGGTGAATCTGAAATATTTCCAGAAGAAAAAATAGTTTTTGTGGCACACCCGTGGGTGTCTCTGACCTGCCTTGGCTAACTCCAGGTCAGATAGATAGGGGATTTAACCAGCAAGGACAAAGATAAAAGATTAGAGGAGGCTCTCCTTCCCAGGATAATCCAAATTTATTATCCTGAAGGGTTCCAGGGAGAGAGAGCAAGAGTATGGGAAACACAGGACATTTTCAAACCTTGGTAAGGAGTGGAAGAACCCCGGGTCACAGCTGATCAGGGCTGGCCGGTGGAAGGGGGAAAGGAGAGGGGTTAAGGGGAGGGAAGAATCACACTGCAAACCAAGAGGGGAAACAGAACATATCGTTTCCAATGCAATATAAAACCATGAATGTGTATTACAACAATGTCCCTTTTGGACACTCGACTTTTCAGGGCAAGATTAGTGCAATTAACCAGCATATGTTACATTGATTCATTTCCCTAGTATTTACTTGTGTAGAAAGGAACTTATATCGGCGGAGACAGCAAGGACCTTAGGATATTGAAACGTATTAAATAGAGAACATGTTCAGTTTTCTGTCTGCCAGCTACTGTTAGGGGAAGGGTTATACATACAGATTATCCATATACATGTGCACACAGCTAGTCCTAGGTTTAAAAGCCCACAGTCTGTCCTGGTCCAGGGCTGCATCTGATGTCTATATGAGGTTTGTCACTAAAGTAAAGGTGAGGTGAATTATATGAGAGCTTCCCTGATTTTTCCAGGAGAAACCTAGAACAACAGAAGACAGCTTTTACCTCAATCTCACTGCAAATGTACAGCCTGGCAAACAGATTTGTAAAACAGTTTGGGGAGTATCATTCACCACTGCAGATTACTTGGACACATTGCTTCCTTCTTGGAGTCAAGTTGTGTTTTGGGTACAGCAATGACATCCTGTTCAGAGCACAACTCTCAAGTTTTAGAGTATTAAGACCACAGTGCTACTCATTCTGCTTCTGCAGGTGATACACATACAAGCACTCAAGTATACAGAATTTTTACATGTAAGACTACACCAAAAGGCCCCAGCAAGACAAGACCTCATTTTTTCAGTTCTGTATATATGGGCAGTAAGGGGAACTCCTACACCAGAGATCTTGAGCCTGAGAGGAAGGAAAAATGCCCAGTTTTCAGATAAGAAACTGAAATATTTGATGCAACACCGCCTCTGAGACAATAAAAAGATGCTCAGGCACCTGACCTATGAGGCTTAAGTCACTTATACAAAGTCCCACAGAAAGTCTATTAAAACTATAAGTGTTTGGTCCATACAATTCACATCCTCCCCTAGTTCCATTAATTCCTCATTTAAAAATGAGCTATCCTTGTATGCATCTTAAAAATCATTCATAATTTATGCTTTGACAACTTCCCAAAATGAAGCACTTTTAAACCACATAGCAAGCATTACCCATCTCTGTGGTAAGGAGTATTGTTGTTGTAGACCTACTAGACTATGACACACAACAGTTACAACCATTAGGTAGAAATGGTGTATTTGTACCAGTCCATTAAATTTAGAAGGTTTATTTTTAACCTACAAACTTGTATAACCAGTATATATAGCTAAAATATAAAGTTGGATAAAATTAGCACTTGTTACCAGGCTTATTTCAAGAAAAAAACAGAAACACAGAACCCAAGTGAGCTGTGCAGAGGATCTGCCCTAGGATGAGAATCCAGAACCAGCTTCATGACAAAACTACACCTGAGCAATGAACCAAGCACCCAGTGTGCACAAATTGCAGCAGTTAAGCTTAAGCTGACAGGGTCATGGGTGTCTGTGTTGATGGGCACCTGGGGCTGGCTCACAGGAAACATCTGGGCTTGTACTGGACAATCCAGGAAGGTGGTGGTTATCCGATCTCTGGTTTTCTGCCTGTCAGGAAACATAGGTATGTTCCCTTAAAACTCCACAGTCAGGGAAAAGAACACCTGGACCCACATGTTAAGCCCTTCTCTTGGCCTGAATGAGGTGCTGCTGGAGCCACCCATCTGCCCAATGAAGCACAAGAGAGAGAAGGGACTTATTGGCAGGAGGCCGCTGAGCTCACCACAGCACCCAGAGACTGGCAGGCATCAGCTTTTCATTAGGGCTTGCAAAGGGAGATGTCTGGAGAGCTATGGGCTCTGAGGGAAAAGCTACTCCACACGTGCTTGGGCATAACCAGAGGCACTTTCTTGCCTTACTGGAACACCTGTGTCCCAGAGCTAGGAAAATAAACTGCAAGGGAAAAGTCTGAGACAAAAGGCAGCTGCATCAGGACAGTGGGAGTGCAGGAAGGCTGAGGAGAAGCCTTGGTCCAGGCACCACTGGAGCCCCCAGGAAGGATTTAAGGGCAGGCTTCCCGTCACCCTGCCCAACTCCGGGGACAGGGACACTGAGGCCCAGTGACAGCTGAAGACCACGGGGCTGGACCTGAGGCATCGGAGGCAGCCAGGTTATCCTAACATCTTGGGGTTTTCACCTTGTAGTTCTCCTGATTTTATTAAACACTTCACTTCTTTTTTAATACACTTAAATGAGCTGTTACACAAACCACCTTGCAACCTCATATTTAGCAGTTGATTGCAGTGCTAGCCATGCAGAATCTGAAAATAAAGGATTCCTTCCTCTAATAACATGGAGATTTGCATGGAGCTGTGTTCCCAAGCCCTGGCCCCTTGGCTGTCCTGGGGAGAGGCTTGAGGGCTACCAGCCATGTGCCCAGCATTGCTTTAGGACAAAAACCTACCATGTAGGCTTCATGATCAAATTCAGTTAAAAATTACAAGCTGACATTAATACCAGGTGGAATATCTACCCTGGAGAACTTAAAAGAGCTATGTAGAGGAGATGAATATCTCTGCAAACACCCCTGCAACAGCCCCCTGGAACCTCCTTTGAGATAAGAAAAACTACTTGCTTAGAATAACTCATATTAGAAAACTGTAAGCTCTTCTTCTTATCTTTTTTGAATATTATTGGTTAGGTTTGATTCTTTATAACTGGTTGTCCCAAACAAAGAAAGATAATGTAGTTGGCCAAAATGTCTTAACCCTGTTTTCCATTGGTTTACTTGTGATCCCCCCCAAACCCTATAAAATTACATGTGTGATCCCCCATCTTTGGATTTGTAGCCTGACCCTTTCACAAATGATAATAAAGCCTGTGGAAAAAGTCTGAGCTGCTCTCCTGGTCTTTTTATGCTGGCTGGAAACTACAGGTTTCTCTGAGAAACCATGAAGCTGAGTGCCTGAAAGGCCAGCGCTCACAAACCCTGTAACTTTCCCCTGCCCAACAACAGGATGGGGACACAACAAAAAGTTACAGAGCTATTCCAGTCTTTTAGTGTATTTCTTTTCCGCAATCTGGAAATGATTTTGTCAAAACATATTTCAAAATATAAGCCCTGAGAAGAGGGCTCTTTCCTCCCTTTTCATGCTGCCATCTCAGTTACTGCTTACAACAACCAGGGAAATATTCATTCAGAAATTATCCTTGTATGGGTTTTAATGACAAGCAGAAATCTGCTGAGAAACAAGTGCAGTATCAGTACAAACCAAATCCACAGTAATGGTTTATTAGGAGGGGAGCAGTTTAAGGGATTCTGCTTCCCACAGGAGAGAACTGCTGCCAGCACCCCAGCCTGTTGCTGCACCATAGGAAAGTCCGCTGTGCTGGGAGAGGAGAGCTGTGAAGATAGAACAGCAGTTTTTCTTGTGAACAGTTAGCAAAAGCTTCCACTGCTGTCCAAACCAGCTAGTGGTTCCAAAATAATTTACCAGGGTTGCAAAACCATAGATAAGAATCACAGATCTCAAGTTGGAAGGAACCCATAAGGATCGAGTCCCATTCCATGTTCCTTGCAGGACTCCTCAACATGAAACCCAAAATCAGCATACTCCCTTCTATCCTCAACCCCAAGGCTTTGGGTTACAAATACCAGCCTGTACTGAGGTGAGGCCATAGCAAACCAAGGGTATTTTATCTTTCTGTGTCATTTCTCAGGGTTTGAAAAGACAGGTGTGTGCTAGGGAAGAGCAGGACCTTCCCTCGAAACTGAGCTAATAAACCCCTCCCTCTGAATTAGTAAAATTTTGGAATTAAGGGACTCTCAGGCAAAGACATGGGGGTAGGAATAACAGTTCTTTACTAGTATATATAACAAGAGAAAAGAAACACCAACAGCTATGAAATTAACAACAAACACAACAGTAACCCAGTTCCAGTCCTCAGCCGCAGGCACCCTTCCCTGTTCTGCAGTTCCCGGTGCTGGGCAGGGGCAGGTCCAGCAGAGCTGCAGGAGGGCTGGGGGTGATGGCAGCAGTGTCCCAGTTGGAAAAGGGATAGAGTGTGATAGATAGACTTTGTGCTCATGGTGTCGATTCTGGTGCTCAGCAGGGTGCTTGGAGATAGCAGGCTGAAGTGAGAAGGCAGCAGTGCGGGGATCCAACAGTAGAAAAGGTGGTCCCCGGCGTTGGGGTGGAGGGGGATGGGGAGAGCAGCAGGGACCGTTCTCCTCCGATTCCACGAGCAAACGGGGCCCGCAAGTGCCTCTCTCCTCCACTTTACCTGCTTCGGACCTCGCCGTTTTTTCCCCCCACTTCCTCCCCCTGCCTTTTCCCCCCTCCCCCCTGTCACTAGCAATCAGACTTCTTAGCATGTCAATGGGGAAAATTCCACAGAGAGGAGAGGGAAAAAAAACCAACCCCCAACACTCAGGTCTGAGATCTCAGAACTTTTTGCCTCCTGTGACATGAGTCATGGCTGCTTTTACAGTGAAAAAGTAAGAAAAATTATTTTGCTTGTTAATTTTCATCATTTTGTAATTCTTTCAATCCCATGGGACTATCAGGAAAGCTAATTAGATGTTCTCCTCCATTGTTTGTGAAATAAAAATGCAATTTGAGTAACATGCAGAAATTATTAACTCATTAACCATGAAAGAAGCATTGCAAGTCCTGGAACACCAGAGAGAAGTCACTACTTGCCTACTTTTTAGCATCTTTATGTAGACTCTATGTGTGGTGTGTCTGTGGGGAGCTGAACAGCCAGAAGAGGGTAGCATAAGTTAACTAATAAACCTCATCTGTAAAGCAGAGTTATTTTTCAGAGAAACACCTACTTACATTTCTTGCCACAAGGTAAAAAAACATAAGACTGAAAAACACATCACCAAGCTTTTGTCAGAACGTGCGAAGGCAGATTTGCCTTCAGAATTGACAAGGATGCAGAACTTTTTGCTCTGCAGGACACAGAGCTTTTTGCACTCTGTCCTGGTTTACAATATAAGATATATATTCTATTACCATCTGAGAAGGGTGGTCATCCTTGTCTCTGTGGGAAGTATCTTCTGTTAATGGGCCATTGAGTCCTACTCTATAACTGATAAGATTACATCATCCCATTGGGAGATGCTCCAGCCAGCAGGATGAACCAAGCCTTTCCTACCTAGATAAAAACTGAGGTTTAGAACACCAAAGGCAGCCTTTTTCCACTGGATTCCAGAGGAAGAACCAGGTTCTTATCCACATCATCGCTGGACCCTTTGGAGGAAAACTGCACCAACACCCTGACTGACAGGGTATCAGGTTGTATTCTGACTCTGTCAGTGGTTTTATTTTTTTATTATTGCATGTATTTTGTTTTTCCTTTTTCTCTTCCCTATTAAAAATTGTATTACTGACTTGAAGTCTCACTGGTTTTGCTTTACAAACCAGTACACACTCTATTAACTCTTGTTTGACCAATGCCTCTTTTAATAAAAGTGCACACCCAAATAACTTCATTACTTTGATCTTAGGGGATTGCAGCATAAGTCAGCAAAACTAACAGTGTTACTGAGTACATTCTGGCACATGATCTTGCCTGTGGTAGATTTGAGAAGCCAGATGAAGAAGGTATGGAAATGCATAACACTGGGAGCAACTTAAGGGGGTGGTTTCGGGCCAGATAATAGAGTATCAAACAGAAGCTTGTTGAATTCACCAGGCAGATGCATATTTGACAACCTGAATCAAAGGGCTCCTCTTGCTGCTACCTCTAATGTCTACCCAAAATAAAATGTACTCCCAGAGTCTGTATGCAGTAAACGAGTATTCACAAAGGGAATGTTGCTGTATCTAGCAGAGGCAGAGACATCAGCTCACAGGGACTTTAGAGAATCCTCTTCTATGCTGGGGATCATCCTCTGTCAATGCACATGAGTCTAAATAGACAATGCTGCTGGGCATTTCATTATACAGGGACATATCTACATGAGTTAACTTGCAGTTTTTTCTTTGTAGAGACCAAACAGCAAAACTGTTCTCTGAGAATCTGGTAGGGCTTGCCTGAGGAGATACATGAAAGGACAAGGAAGACTGGAGGATGGCTGTTGTTATTTGCATCACAGTAGTGTTTAGAAATCCCTGACAGGATCAGGACTCCACTGTTTGAAATGCTGTAGACTCACACAGGATAGGAAAAGTGGTAGCCTGAAAAATGAAGCCAGAGCAGATAAAGTGAAGAGGGAAACAAGTCTGAAGACATGAAACACCATGCCCAGAAGCTTACATCCAGTAAGTGGACAAGGAATAAAAAATTCCTGTTCTGTCAACTTGCTTCTGGCAGAGCTGCTTTGGATAGCTCAGAGGTTGTTAGGTGGGAAAGATCGTGTGTGTGTATGTGTGTTTACACCTTGGAAAGGCTCTGAAGAGATAACACACCATGTATTCATAGTTTATTTGTACTGTATAGCTGAAGCAAAGTGGAAATGCAAGCTGAATATTTTTTTATATTTCTTTTCCTTCCACCCTTTAAAAAATAACACATTGAAAAGACTGTAATTTCCCATTTCAAAGACTGTAACATCAGACTCTAAATGCTAAACTAGATGCCCTTCACCCTGCTGCTACAAAGCAGCTTTTGCAGCTTGAGTGTGCCCACTGTCCCCATGGTACACGCACAGCACACAGCAGCTGGAGAAGGGGAGGGGACAGAGAATCCTGTATGTAGGTGGCATTAGGATGTCAGACTAAATTCATCCCCTGAGGGGTTTTGTTTCAGGTACTGTGAAAACCTCTATGTAAAAAAAGAAAGCCTTTAAAGCAGTGCTGTCCTTTCAAATGACCAGTTGCAAACTTGCTCACCATTTTCCCTGGATTTGGCTGTTAGTTACACAAGGAACTTTTAAAATTACATGCGAGTATCCAGCTGCCATGCCTACTTCACTCAGTCCCATGTCTTTGACCATTTTTAATGTGATATAGAAGCAAAGCTAACTAAAAAGATTATTTCTGGACATCATCCTGAATTATGCATGAAAGTTGCAGTAACAAGCTGGTTCCTATAGTGTTTCCTGCCCTTGCATTTTGGCTTAGCTGGCACACAAAAGGTACATTATGGGAGGTGATGAAGTCCTTTTCCTGCATACATTCTGCTCTGCATTTCACTTCTTGGGGATCATTTGCCATTTGTGTCAGTCTTGGTTGGCTCAGCTTCTCTGGGGAGCTGCCTGTCCATTAAAAGGAGTGTGAGGATGTCCACGCAGAGTCAGACAGTCTGGTGAAGGTGCCTTCCCCTTGTGTTTCCATGCTGCCAGACATCATTCCCTGCAAAGGGATTTGCACTGAGGATGCAGCAGATAAGGGAACATTACCCCTTAAAAACATGCTTGGAGGGCTGCTGTTCAACTCTCTTCCTGGGTTGGCAACATTTACAGCACTGTTGCTCACTGTCCACAGGCAAGGGTAGTGGCTGAAAAAAAAGCAGCATAGCTTGAATTACTTATTTCAAAACATTTAGCCCGAATAAGACTTGCCACAGCAAAGTCAATTTCATTATCTGTTCGAAGGTAGTTATTCAAATCAAGCTACCAAACCAGATCAGCTTTGAAGACCTTAAGTGAAAAATCACCAGCAACCTTCACACCTGGTGACCTTGGAGGGAGGCACAGAGGGAAATGTACATGTGAGGTTTCAAAATTTAAAGATTTTTTTATGCGCCTCGGTGACTTCTTCCCATCTCAGGAACAGAGTTCGAAGAGTTTCTAGAGGGGGAGGTCACAAAGTCTCAGGACTAGCTACTATGGTATAAGCACTGAGAAGAAAGCCTATTCAATCAGATAGCAGTGCATTTGAAATTGCAGCTGTTTTTCCTGACACCGAAGTTAGAGAAGAAATTGCTGCATTCATTTGGGGAAAAGAAAAATTGATTCTTTAGGTGCAAATTCCATCTACTCCTATAATAGGATTCTCATTTCATGCAGGAATATAGTGAAAAATATAGGAAGACAAATAATTTGGTTTTAAAATGTTCACAGAATTCTTTATGGGTGTTCCAAGATGCTGGTTTTCAGCAGCGCTGGAGAAAAATGAAGCTCCCATAGATTTAAGAGCAGAAGATAATTACCTTGTCAGAAAGACCTGCCCAGGCATTTAGGACACATTTCAAATTCTGGACACTGATTAAAGTTTGGAACAAAGGGCAAATCACTTGGATAGTTCTACAAGCCTCAGTACTTCTCATACCAGCAGTTTTCCTGTAATCTTACCTGGGTCCAGGACTGGTGCCTCCCTTTGTATGTGGCAGTGAGAGCAAATTGGTGTGTGGAGAGGATGGCAAAGTCCAGCTGTCATGTCCTGAGAATACCTGGAGATTATTGCTGGAGCTCTCCAATAAGTTAACTTCAGGGAGGAAAATAAAAAGCAACAAAAAAAATCCTCAGTGACTATTGCAGACATTGTCTTGAGACAGCAAAATACAGACAGGCTTAAGGCAGCAGTCTGATCATAAGGTCCCCAACCAGAGGTATGGACAAGATTCCCATATTCATTCAGAGAGTAGCAAGGTGCCACTGCAATCCCAAGTGTGATAAATAAGGTACAGCATGACAGACACAGGATTTGCATTTTTGTAAGTCTGACTAATAGTTTTGCATAATTGACATATATCAGGCAATGTTTTGATACACATTTCCTAATAATTTGAGCTAAAATACTTAATAAAGTTTTATAAATACTGCCCCATTCCAGGAAATTTTCAAGACCAGGTTGAATGGGGCTTTAGGCAACCTGGTCTAGTGGAAGGTGTCCCTACCAATGGCAGGGGGATTGGAACAAGATGATCTTTAAGGTCCCTTTCAAGCCAAATCATTCTATGATAAATACTCCCATTAAACAACAATCCTTGCTAAATTATAATTAGTGAACAGATTACTTTATCTCCATTCTTCTTTCTGACCAAAGTCTTCTTTCTGTCTTCTTCTGATCAAAGTAGAATCAATTTCTGGGATTCTGCACCCAGTTCTTGAAAGTGAAAGAGACTCAAAGGATGCTCTGACAATACCAAAATGCCTTTGCCTCGCATCAGCTCCTACCTGAGAGCTGCTTTGACTCGAGAGCTCAACTGCATTATGGCAGGACATCAAAAGGAGACCTGCAATGCTCTTTTTATGTAACTGGAAACAGTAGTGAAAGCTGGATCATACACTTTCATTTATCATTAAGAGTGCAGTAGGTACCAGGTCTTGGTATCCCTTGTTTTGCTGCCTCAGTCACCGTGGGTGCACAAAGGGTTCTGCGCAGGTTGTTCCAGAGACTCCCCATGCTCTTTCTTAGCCTCAGCCCAGGCTTGCTCCAGGGCTTGCGCTAACCTAAGGCAAGGGGCAGGCAGGCAGAGGCAGCAAAGCAGTGCTCCAGGAATACCTGTAGGGGAGTGATTCCTCTGCGTGTAGGAGGGTGGGTATGGAGCAGCCCGATGGCCTCGCAGGGCTGAGTGTCTCTCGCAGCTGTGGGGAGCCTGCGGAGCAGGCCGAGGCAAAGGTCCACTGTACTGGTAATTAGAGCTTCCCGAGGCACATGCTAGGTCTGGGTTGGAAATCAACCAGCCCCCCACTCAGAGGCAAAAGAGAGAACAAAACTGTTACTATTGCTGCATTAAAGTGCTACAATACAAGTAAGAAATAACCAGACTTCTTGCAGAATCAGCTGCGCCTCAGAAATAACAAGCAGGTTCCAGGACACTTGTCTGTGAAACAACTGACAAAAAATACCAACTCGCCCTTGGCCCACCAACTCTAAAAACAAGAAGTGAAAGCAACCAGAAAATGTCACAAACATTAAAGAACAAATGAAAGAATAACTATCAACAAAACAAGTGCAACCTCTGCTCCCCCTCATTTTTTTATCTGTTTACTTAAGAAAAGTAATTTTGTAGGTGACAGAAGAATTCACAAATACAAAAAAAAGGGTAATAAAGCCCTAGAAATATCATATATCATCTTGATTTTAGATTCCTTTTAATATTGAAAGACTGGATTGTATGGAAAATGATCCCTTTGCAGGACCTCTCACATTATTTCCTATCGTGAGATCCCTTCAATCTCCTTATTTTTTTAAAGGATCCTTCTCTATGAACAGGGTTCAGGACTCAGTAAGTGACTGGTATGAACCAGTTAAGCAAGGCCCAGGTTCCCAGAGCCCATCATATCTCACAAAACTTGCAGCTGACATAAATAAAAACCTTACAGTGCGAATATGTCATATGTTGACCTTCAGAGACTGTCTCTGGAGCATCCTTAGAATGGTTTCTGAAAAGTAAAATACTTAGTGGTAAGTGTTCTTTTTGAAAAATTGCAAAAGTTATAACCATAACTGTTCAGTACAAAAATGGAGAAGGGAGAAAAAAAGGTGGGAAATCCCTCTTTATCCTTGCTAGGCAGCTGTAGACCTTCCTATGTTTTACCATAAAGGAAGCAGGAGCCTTTGTTTGATAACACAAACAAATATGTTCCTAAATTTGTGCCATATTTGGGAGTTGAACCTGGAATTTTAAATCTACCTGTGGCCACCATTCCTGCTTGCAGGAAAGCTGAAGGCAGAACTCTCCCTTCCCCAGCTGGCAACCCTAACACTGAGACACAGCAGCTTCTTAAGTGGTGGGAGGAATGAAACGAAATGCAGATTTTCCTCCAGGTACATGGAATACTTCACATGTCAGAAGATAAGGAGGTCCAAACAAAATTAATTAGAAATTATGTGCTGTTATGCATCACTGGGATGCCACTGTGCATAGACATGGGTGATGCAAGAAAATTTTGCAAGATAAATTCGAATTAATTTCTTACGGAAGAATCTCTGACCTCTTGACTTTAATAAACCCATCATAAATTATCACACAGACTTAATAAAGCAGTGATAGTTACTTACCAAAGCAGTGCAGTTACATTACAGTTACACTGTAATTTCACTTCAGCTACACTTTTTGACATCTGCAGTTAACATTTTTCTCCCTGACCTATCAAATTACAGGATTCACTGGAGTGCAAGTTCACTGTAGTGAACATATGTGGGGTATAACACAACTGGGGAAGCTAAACCATCTCATTTCAGGCTTTCTGTGTAGACAGAGATAGGTGCCAGGATCCCCAAGAGCATGTTTACCCACCTGAACACCTGTGGCAATAATTATACAGCTTCCCTAATAATATCATTGGAGTGACTCTGAATTTAAGACAGCAGAAACTAGATTCAGTTATGTAATTAATCTTTCATGTGGCAAGTCACTATTTTAACCATATCAGCAGCAAAAAGCTACCAGATCAAAAAAACAAAATATGAACTCACCTTTCCTTTGCATCCAGGAAGGCTTTGGCAAAGGGATTATACTTGATTTTGAGAGCTGTTATCTTGAGTTTACAGAAAATAAGACACGTTAGTGAAGGCAATTTGAAATAGAAACTCGACAAGACATCCTCCAGAGTAATCTGAGTGGAACTGCCTGGGTTAGCCTAAAATACATCCCCACACTTGATGCTTTCCAGGGCTGGGTAGGAGACAGCTTTGCTGTGTACTGAGCAGTGCCAGAGGAAAAACATCAGATGGGGCAGCCTGGTAAATCTGGTGGAAAGGTGGACCCTGTCAAGAGGGTTTAAACACTGAATTCCTATCAGGAATGAGTAAAATCCACAGCAGCATTGGCTAAGGGATGTGGCACAGGAGTTAGCAATTCTCACAATCTAAAATATCCCTCAAGGGCAGAAAATTTCCCATAAAGTATTGTGTTGTTCTGCAGTTGAATGTGTTACAGGGAACATGGAGAGATAGGGTTGTCATTATAACTATCAGTTATTGCTGGAGAAAGATATTGGACTTAACTGAAGGACTGTTTGGCTTTTTTTTTTTCCAGTAGAGGACTGGAATGCTGGGACAGATGGACCAGTCTGGAGCAGCTGTGGAAGTATATTAATCTAAACCTGGCTTAGCACTGGAGCCAGACACTAGATTAGTCAAAGTTCTACTGCAGAGAAAAGACAGAGCATTAGACTGGATCGACTATTATGCTGCATGAGACTGGCGGGGAAACAAGAGACAGACAAGTTGGTCTTGTAGTTAATCAGCTTCTAACAGATCTCCTCAGTGGTGACCAGAGCACAGTGTGGCACCCGCCTACCTCTTCATTCTGGTAGGCAGTCACTGCTATGAATTGGGTCTCAGGGAAGGAGCAGTTCATCACCATCCGGTGGGGGCCTCCTACACGAACTATGTGCACCTGGGGCTCATATTTGTGCAGGGAGTTCAGCATTATCTGCAGGAAACAAAACAGAGAGACAGCCCCCAGTGCCACCCTGGTACCTCAGAGCCACCCTCAGGCAGAGCAGCTGACACTGCTGAATCTCCCCAGCCAGTGATTGCTGAAGCAGGAGGGCAGGTACCTTCCTCCCCTGCAATAACCACAGGGCTGAACAGAATGAGACTTCACTGGACTGTATTTAAGGCTTTGGATGCAGCAGAATCAGTGAGTATTTGTGTTAGAAGCTATGGCCCTCAGCATTAGAGGCTGCTGAAGCAGCTCGGGGGCACTCCCTGTCCTGCTTCTGCTGTCTGGAAGACTCACAATCACCATCACAGAAAAAGTGGCAGGAGGAAGCTAAGGCAGTCACCCAGTCTCCTCTCTGGGCAAGATGAAGTGTATCTAAACAAGCCTTGGCAGATTGTCCAACCTGGCACTAAAAGCTGTGAATAGCATTGATTCCAGGAAGTCTATTTGGTCCTTTAATTGGCTCAAGTGCAAGAAAAATATTCTTTTTTTTAATTTGTATTTTGAAAAGTGATGTATACATACATACCTATATATATGTGAAAGAAAGAACACAGCTATTAGCATAAAGCACTGTTAATCCAATTACTTTCTAATACCAACACAGAAAGGGCAGATGAAGCACAGAGTGGGGACCTGGTTTACTTTAACACTGTGGTCGTGATTTCAAAAGAAAGCAAAGGAAGCTTCAGTCATTTGCTATTTAGTACCTTTTGTTTGGGTTCTGTTTATCATATATCTTTTCCTCTCCTGTTTTCTATTATTTTATTCTCCTTCACATACATATACATAATGTTCCCCCGTTTTATTCCCCAGGGACTCTTTAACCCTCCAAGTTTCCTGTAGCTTTTTTACCCCCATGCATACTTTTCTGAGGCTTTTGGTTTTTCTGAGATCCTGGACACAAGACAAGCATTTTTGAATTCAGATCCTGATCTATGCTCTACAATAATTCTCTTGTGCTGGTTCCACATATGACTAAGGAAAAGTCAGATCATCTTACTGTTCTCCAATCTGCAAAACCTGAGATATTTTCCTACCTCATTAGAGCATTAAGCTTATGGAGGTACCTCACAAACCTAATGGAAAAAACAGACTGAGAATATATAACATTTGCATGAAAGAAATTGATTCTGGGCTGACAAGTATCATCCACCGTAGGAGTTTTGTACAAAACAAGCGAACAAAAGGTCTTGTGTAACATTTTGCCTTTAGACGCATCATCAAAAATAAAATATGAAACAAAACTAATTTTCCTGTTTGCATTTTAAGGGGTTCAAAGAGAAAGTCACTTATTTCTGTCTGGTACACGTGATTTCTTTCCAAAGGCCAAAGCTGATTCAATAGAATATTGATAATTATCATGATGCAGAAGCAGACATAGTAATTATTTCATTTAGGAGCAGCCTTTTATTCTGCCATCTGACTCCTGCCAACATTCCACTTACACCAAACAACATTGGGGAACACAACA
The DNA here is from genome assembly GCF_963662255.1 of Cinclus cinclus. NCBI lineage: Eukaryota > Metazoa > Chordata > Aves > Passeriformes > Cinclidae > Cinclus > Cinclus cinclus. The sequence goes on along the minus strand of NC_085047.1, from coordinate 21,337,355 downwards.
AAAACCTAATACTCATGGCCATTTTCCCCCCCTTTCTCTGAAGTCCTATGTAAAAATCCCCAGCACACGAGACCAACTCTGAAAAGACCCCTGACGATTAAGTAAACCACAGCACTCTGTCTCTCTTAATATCAAGAAGTCCATTAAAATCTGAAAGTGCCAATTAAGGCCTGTTTATCCATGTTTACATTTGGCCTTCAGAGAATAATTGGCATCTGTGGGTGAAGAGGCCTGTAAGGGCTTCTATAATTATATAAATGCACCCTTGATATTTCTTGATTGGTAGGTGCTTGCAATTGAAGCCAAGAGGTGATGTGGAAACATCAGGCCATACTTGCCCACTCCCATTGAGCTTGTTGGTAAGTTTGACTTTGCTGAAGGAAACTGCAGATTTCATCCAATGGGCCCCAAAGTTGGGAGAGTCTGGGTGGATGTAGACACAGCTGTGGTTTGGTGGCTCTGGTTTCCCAGCTGGCACCCACTCTCCATTGACGTACTTCCAGCGGTGGCCATCAGTTGGAGCAAAGTCCAGCAGGAAAGAGTACATGGCATTTGGATCCAAGCCTGACACACTGATCTTCAAAACAGGGAACATCCGCCTGGCCAGGGAAACAAAAAAGGGGGACAGCGCTGGAAACTGGTCTTGAAAGACTCTTCAGTATATTTGTTTCTAGATGATCACTGACTAGTTCAATATAAAAAAACATCCTCCCTTCCTTCAATCCACCCTTGCCATCAGAGCTTGCACTTGGCAGTTTCTCCAGTAATTTGGTCCCATACTTCCATATTCCCTGACCTCAGCATCTTGACCATGTCCTTTTGCTTTTAGTTACATCTTGCATACAAGCTCTAAACTTCTACCCAGCCTTCCACTACCCCTTGTGTTTAAAACTGAAAACCTGCCTTTGTTTAGTTTTGGGAAAATGATCCTTTTGTGCCTAAATATCCAATGCCACTTTTTCTCAATTCCCTTTTATTATTATTTTTTTTTCTTTTGTAAAGGAGATTTGCAGGAGCTCACAGCTTGACTTTCAGTGGTTTTCTATCTGTCTCAATGCTTGTGATTGATGCCACACAGCTCTGAATGGCACCTCAGTGCCTGAAAGTCTGCAGCAACACAGCTAGTAGGATTCCAACCCTTTTAGGAACTGGGAATAATGTGTGGACAGCAGAACAGGAAAGGTATCTTATTCACTAAGCTTCTTAGCTTGTCAAGGAATACGTGTAATTACCGTTACATATCACCTCCTACAGTCCTCTTCCATGAGTAACCAGCCTTCCTGCCTCAGACACCTCCATACTGACCTCTCCTGGCAACTGCTATTTCTCCATGCCACATTTTTATGGACCATAAATGCCAATGAAGGCCAATGAATCTTCAAGGTCCTTTTCTCTACGGGTACAGAGAGAGTTCACCAAGCAACCAGAGGAATGGCCTGAGGTCCATAGCCATTAGGCTAAGGCAAAGTAGCTCTTGAGGCCTAGCTAACTGTACAAGACATCCAAAATACACAAGAAGGGAACAAAAACTCCAGGCTGCCTTACAGGACTGGAAGTCTGCCCCTGCAGTCATACTCTCTAGTGACACCCAAATGCAAATTGCTGTCTCCGATGACATTCCACTCTCCTTTCTGGACACCTTTATATAATTTTTGCTGCATGCGTCCATCACCTTCTGCTGACAGGAAAAGACAGAATTTGAGAAATTTGAGACATTTGAGTTTCATCATCTAATATTGATACAGGGTCAGTGCAGTGTTGAAGATATTCATAGAATGGTTTGGGTTGGAAGGGACCTTAAAGATCATCTTGTCCCAGTCTTTGTATTTGGTGTCCTCAATACCTTTCTCTAGACCAGGTTGCTCCGAGCCTCATTTAATCTGGCCTTGAATACCTCCAGAGATGAGGCATCCATGGCTTCTCAGGGCAGCCTTTTCCAGTGCCTCACCACCCCTTGTATCACTCCATGTCCTTACAAAATGTCCCTCTCCATCACTCTTGCAGGTCCCAGGTACTGGGATGCTGCTGTAAGGTCTCCTTCTTCTCCAGACCGAACAACCACAACTACCTCAGCTTTTCCTCATAGGAGAGGTTCTCTCCTCTGGACTTTCTCCAATAGGTCGATGTCCTTCCTGTCCTGGAGACCCCGGAGCTGGATGCAGTGCTCCAGGTGGGATCTCACAGGACTGGAGCAGAGGGTGAGAATCCCCACTCTTGCCCTGCTGGCAGTGCTGCTTTACATGCAGCCCAGGATAAGTTTTGCTTTCTGGGCTGCCAGTGCACATTGGTGGGTCGTGTTGTGCTTCTTGTCCACCAACACTCCCAAGTCCTTGTCCTCAGGGCTGCTTTGAATCTATTCTCCACCCAGCCTGTATTTTAATGCAGAACCATAAAGTTCACTTTATGAGGTTTGCACAGGCCCCACTCTCGAGCCTGTCCAGATCCCTTCACACTTCAACCAGAGCACACAGCTGAAGGTTGCTGGTAAACTTGCTGAGGGTGTGTCCCTGTCACCACCAAAGGTAATGAAAAGCTCCAGTCCCAGTACTGACCCTTGAGGAACAGCACTCCTCACTGCTCTCCAAGGTACTGTGAACTATGACCTTTCTAATTAAATAGAAGCTTAGTCAAGGATTTTTATGCTAAATGTGTCTTTCTGATCAGGATGCCCCAGCTACCAGACTGGGATGTGATAATAACTATGAATGCATTTTTCCTCCCAACACTTAGTTCCACCCCAGCCAATGTTCAAAGTAACACATTTAGATATGTAGCTGAAATTGAATTAGAGGGAAAAATTAATCCACATGAAAATTTAATTTCACTAGATTGTGCAGAGCTATTTGTATTACATGCAGATTGTTAATTCCTCTGCCCACAATGCAGGCGGGCTCCTCTGCCTTTTTATTTAAGAGGCTCCAGTTTATTCCCAAAGGACCTATAGACCAATCCAGAAGAGAACACAGTCACCATCAATTTTAGCCTCCTGTAGCACTAAGATTAGAGCACTTCCCTGTGTTACCCGGCTTCACTCCCAGTAATTGCTTGCCTCACTTGGACCAGCATGTTTTGACTGTAAAGACTCTAATAATGGAAAATTTACTACCTAACATTTCTGCTGATTAAGTGGCTTTACTGCTAAAATCTGTGTTTTAGTGTGGCAAATTGTGATTCCTCCAAATTTGTCTCAGTCAGAATGTTTGTTTCAATGATCAGGTAGGTGCACATGTGATTTCCATTGCTGCAATAGCTGAGCACTTCAGCCTCTTCAATTTATTTAGAGCAAATCTGCTATAATTACTCCACAGTACAGACCTTAAGCAGGAAGATGTTTGATATCAAACTTGAATGTGCAGTAACTAGTAAAGTTGCTTTAGCATTCAAGTCTGGAAAGGGCTTCTTTCCCCCCATTCATGGCTGTATGCACTGATACCCTAGGGATTCTCCACATACATAGAGGGGAACAGTGGCATCTTCCTGTCTTCAGGCAATAACTGGGATTGCAAAGTCTCAGGATATTGCTTAGCTAATATGGTAAAAACACTGAGAGAGGAAACCTACTCAGACAACAGTTCATTCAATATTGAAGTGTCAATTGAATACAATAGGTCTAAGTAAAATAGGGGATAGTTTCCCACTGTATCAGCTGCACCTGTTGTATTTTGTTATATAGCAAGTGGTTTAATTTTATTGATGTCTATCCTGTTCAGAATATATCTATAACCCCTAGGCTTATTGCTAGGGCAGGTGATTATTATAATGAAGTATGATACGGCCACAGAGTCTGTATATTAACACTGAAGTTGGTTCATCTAACTGTGACATTTTGGGACCCTCAGTACCAATTAGAGATAACTCAGAGCATTTGGAATTGTGCATGCTAGAATTTGACTCTTGAGGATCACTAATCAATTAGACTTTCATTCTCTGGGATACTCTCTATTGGGGGTTGATTATCTCTTTTCTCTGTGGAATTTTCCCCATTGTAATGCTAAGATACCTGTTGATTAGGCCCTAGTGGAAGAGGGAAGGGGGGATGGAGGAGGGAAACCCTGCGAGATCCAAAAATCAGAAGAGGAAACGGAAGGCTCTGGCTCGGCCCATTTCCCCACGGAGTTCAGACAAGAAGGACGATCGCTGCCTCTGCCCCATCCCTGCCACCTCAGAACCTGTAGCCATCCTCACTGCTGTCGGACCCTGCACTGCTGCCTTCTTGCTGTAACCTGCCACCATCCAGCACTGTGCTGAGCACTGGGACTGACACCGTGAGCGGAGGGGTCTCTCCATCTCTCTCACCCTGGGACAGCGCTGCCATCACCCCCAGCCCTCCTGCAGCTCTGCGGGACCCGCCCGCCCCCAGCACTGGGAACTGCAGCTCAGGGAAAAGGTGCCTGCAGCCAAAAAACATTGGGACTGAGTTACTGTTCTGTTTGTGGCTAATTTCATAGCTGTTGTTGTTCTTGTTTGCCTTGTTAGATATACTAGTAAAGAACTGTTATTCCTATCCCCATATCTTTGCCTGAGAGCTCCCTTAATCCAAAATTATAATCATTTGTGGGGAGGGGGGGATTACACACTTCATTTCAAAGCGAGACTTCTGCCTTTCATAGCAAATACCTGTCTTTCAAACCAGGACACTCCCGTATCAGGTTTCTGTTTAATTTCTGAGTTTTGCTAACAATGTGCCAGTCCACACCAACTGTTTTAGTTATCACACGCAGAAGTTCAGGCTGACTCTTTTATTTAATTGTAGAACACAGTTTTCAAAAGCATTCATCTACCCTTAAGCATCAATGGTTTAGTTGTACTTATTTAGCAGCAGCAGAATAAGATCAGTATTTTTTTTCTACTGAGAATCTCTCTGGAGGCAGTCACTGAAGAATCCTGAACCTGAGAAAAAGTCAGCACTCATAGGAAATTGTCTCAAGTCTCTTTTTGAATAGCATGGTTCAGAGTTCTTTGCTGCAGGCCACAGTCTGTATTTTCTTTGCTTTAGTGTGCTGCTGTGTTTTTTGATGAAAGATGTTTTCAGAAATGCAGAGATTCTTTTTCATAGTCTCTGATGATACAGTAACTATGTTAAAAGGATTAATGCAAATGGCAGTGTGACATACTTTTGTAATTTTTTATTTTGAGATTGCTGTAGTTTGATCATAAAGAACCTATTACTGCTCTCACGGACAGTTCTAGAGATGTCACTGGCTATAGGAAAAGTACAAACAGGATGATGAGGAGTGCATAAGTTAAAATAAAAAAATCAGACAGCTTACACAATGAAATAAAAAGTACCCAGGCATATTCAGATAACAAAGGATTCTCTTATCAACTTTTTAAAAATACTTTATGCACTCAGCCTGACATTTCAAAAGGAACTAGTATTACTGTGAAGTCATGATTTTCATCAGCTGTGAGGAAAGAAACTGAAAATAACCTGTTGATAAGGTATGATTCTTTGTACCAATTTAATTAATCAGAGGCAAACCCATCTTACCTCATTTTTAGTCACACTGCTAAGAATCCAGTTTAAGCTACTGTACACCAAGTGAATGTCCACTTAGTTTGCTATAACCTAACAGCAGTTTTCAAAGCAATTTAAACAAAGCAAAAGCAGCTTCACAATATAAACAGGATCTCAGCAGCGATTTCTATCAGTATAGGTTATTAGGAAGAATCAGAATGGCAACAGGTGCTCTTACACCAAGAGCTGGTACTTTGGGAAGGTAACTGCTCTCTCTGCAGAATCACCTTGCTGAGCCGACAGACTAGATTTTTCATTTTTACGCTTTAACCTATGTCTCCCACCAAGCTACAATCAACAGCAATTTCATCCACAAATTCTGCTAAATTAAAGTCTGCAAAATTAATGAAAGTCTCATCACATGAGTAAATCTTTCTTTAATTTAAGTAAATCTCTTAATGTGAATCTCCTGAAAGGTCGTGCAAAACGTGCGTGTTGAGGGAGCAGCTGGGGTGTGGGGGGGGTGGCAGCAGAGGGCTGGGGAGGATAAATTAAATAAAAACCTTAGTACCACTGTGAAAATCTTATTCTGGTCTTGTTTGTTATGAACTTTTCTGTTATGGGCTGGACTCTGCTGTCAGCCCTGTGCAGGGCAGAACCTCTGGAGAGCTTTCTTCAAGCCAGTGCCTGATTCAGAATTAGCATCTTCCTTGCCAGATTTTTCACTTTTCCTGTGCCTTTCTATGTTCCCCAAATAGTAAGATGTAATCCATTTATACCACACTTGTTTTTTTCTTCTGAAACTGTTTGTTAAGCAGTGTTCCGCACTTGTTTCTTACGGCACCAGCAAAAACTGTGGGACCATGTAATTCAGATTGCACATACATGCAGAGCATGTAAGGCAGTTTTATTGCACCCATTCTAGTATAGACTGCTCGTACAAGCTGTTACTACCTAAGGCCAGAGGGATAGGAACGGCAGCCAGGTCTAACACCACCAATCTCCTTCTGTGCAGTAATTTGAAGCCTACAGGTGAGGACTTGTTAATACAGACTGATGATTATTACCATTAGAAATAATTCCAAAGGTTTTGAGAGGTATTCCCTTGCAAAAGTTTCCTTTTTGTGCAATCACAAGTTAGTTAATATGTTTTTCTAGCACGCTTCATAGGAGGAATGGCTTGGCATTGACCAAAAATAAGCAGGATCACCCCATCTTGTTCATACACTGTTTTTAGCAGACTGCAAGACTGCAGTTCCCTAGAAACTCTGGTGTGCTCATTGCAATTCTCTCGAGCCTGCACACACAGTTTATTATTTTAGAGCTTAACCCCCCTGGCTGTCACCTCCACTGAACCCACAGTGCTGAGCAGATCACTCACCTGCCATTCTTGGTCACGATCATCTCGTTAGTGACTTCCCTGAATTTCTGCCAGAGCGTCGCATCCTCCAAGACAATCTGGAGCTGTTTCTCCGTGGGGTCGCCTTTGTCTCTCCCAGCCTGGAGTTCACTCTCCACTATGCTGAGGAGCCTGGAGACGGTGCAGTCACTGGGCTTTTTGCAGCCCAGGTCTGCCATAATGGCTTTACTTCCAGAAACTTCAGGTAGCTACTGAAAAGAAAAAAGTAAGAAGCTAAATAAAAAAGAAGTCAGTTCATTGGGCACCATCTGACAAATGTGCTCACCTCAATCTTTTGCCACTGCCTAGCTCTTTCCCCTGGAAGTCCCAAAGGGCAGTGACACCAGTGTGTGGAGGTTTACGCACACGCTCCACACAAAAAGAAGACTATCTCCTAATTACCTGTTAGACAGTCAGGTGGGTGGCTGGCTGATGACTCAATTGGCTGCCTTGAAAGAAGAGTCCTTCATCCAAATTAGCATGCTTTTATCTTTTTTCATCCTGAAGTAGGTCTAATTGTTCTGCTTGAGAACCAGGTTTCCATTAATGAAAATTGTTTCATTTCCAGACTGAAACAATGCATGGAAATTGCATTCACACTGGTGTGGACTCTAACTGAAGGAGCTGGGAAGAGTCAAGATAGTTACACAGAGAAGGTTGTCTAAAAATATTTTCACCAGGAATGGTGCATAAATGCATTAACCTTATTCCTCTACATTCCTAAATCAAAATGTAATATTGAACCTTTCTGCGCTGACGTTTCAAGGCACAAGAAGAAGGCAGCATCCCTTCACTCTATTTTTGATGGATATTGTGTCCATCCCTTGGTCCCACTCTCATACACAAAACCTCTGCTGCACCTTGCAGATGGCTAAAAGCCCCTCTGGCTGCGTTTCTAGGAACCGACTGCATATTTCTCAGTCTGGTATGAGCTTTACTGCCTGTGGCCTGGCACTGCTCACTAACTCAAGGTCCATCTCAAGCAAAAGCTCCCTCAGCATCCCTCTCACCTCATGTTGCAAGTATTGCAGACTTTATAAAACAGAATTTAAGTTAAATCCATCATTTGACAAGACTCAACAGATCTTGCCTTTAAAAAAACTGAGAGGTACCATCCACCTAAACAACAATGGACAGAGCTTGATGGCACCTTATTTGGCACCCTTCTAACCCAGCTCATTCTATGATTCTATGCTGCTTTCAAACTTCACACTCTGGCATCTCTTCCCCTCCTCTTTTTTTTTAATTGTCAACTCATAACAAAAATACCTAGATTATTTTATAAGTAAACTCAGGTGAGTTACATTAGCAGGTGTCAGATAGCAACTTCTAGTTGATAAACCGCCCACTTTCACTGCTGAATGACTAAAGAATGCACTTCAAAATCCATAGGATATTTAGGTCCCTGGAAGGGTACCACTTTGCATTTGGAAAAATAATTTTATCTGTGGTATGCTGGTGTAAATGGAATATGTTTATGTTTGGGTTCCCCTTTCCAAGTACTCAAAGAGGAGAGAGAAGCTACTACTGTAATTTTTCCCTGCATGTGATCAAATGGCACAGGAGATGCATAGGAGACTATATGAGACAGTTTTAAATTTTATTATACTACAGATGCAAATAGACAGAGAAATTGGAGCTGGTGGAAGTGCCACGAATTTCAATTCAATATCTTCATGTTTTCAGTAAATTCTAAACAGGTACACGTTACTTTGGGATTTTTTTTTAGCTGAAGCCCTGTTTTCATAGAGCCTTTTTAGGTATAGTTGCTCAGAAATCAGAAGATTCAAAGTTAAGACAGGTAAAGAGACAACTCACAAAAGTAATAATATTCCACTAATTACACACAGTTCTTTCTGCAGACAAATAAGAAGAGAAGCAGCCTGGCTTTCAGAAGTACTCACTGTCCATCCCTCCTGCAGGGCTTCAAGTGGAGTGATATTAGATTAGAGCCTCCAAAAATCAGATTCCATCTACCTTCCTCAAGGGTTTCCTAATAAGGAAGAGAAACTCTCTCACCAGCAGATACTGGTGCATCACTAGAGGTAGAGAATATGCTCAGTAAAGGTGGATTGGAAATGGAGGCTGCCACAAAGCAAAAGAAAGGAGGTCCTGCTTGGAGTGTACTGCCTGCCCAAGGTGCTCCTGGGACTGAGCTGTATAGAAGGAGGGGTATATGGAAGGAATGGATAATGAACCTGTTCCAGTAATGGGTTGGGACAAGAGTTTTTCATCAATAAGACTGTTTTGTTTTGTTTTTTTTTTTAAAGCTAGCATCCCTAATGGAGAAGAATGAATGTTTTTAATTTGGAGTATCATACTAAAACTTACTGTAAGTAAGGATACACATACTACTGTGTATTCTGTACAGTAATAAAATGCACTTTCAGACACAGAAGTGGGTAAAACTTGTGTGCTTATGGTTATCACTCATACAAGGTGTCTGATTCTTGAAAGTCTAGTGTCCAGAGGAAAAAATAAACCTAACACTAGGACCACAAACCTAACAACTTAAAATACCTGACTTGCACACAGTTTGAATTTTAGTAACTATGTTACCATAGCTCACCACTCCTAAAACCACATTTTCCAAAATCAGAGCAGTTACCTGTGTCTGGTTAGTGGGAATGGCCCAATTACTATTTTCAGCATGTGCAAGGTTGTTTTAGCTCTAAGAGTTCCTGAGGAGGAATTTGTGTTGCATGTAGCAGAAGGCATAGCTCACCACTGACATATCTTTCTAACTTAAAAGAATTAGCCAAGGAAATATTAAGTTTATATGTGTGCAAACACATGGTCAGCTGAACGTACTTGGGCCTGAGATTTTACTTTAAAACACACTTCCAGATTCCATGAATGAGGCTTCTTTGCATTGTGCACTGTCTCTGTGTCATACAGCTGCCATGGGAGAGCGCTGCAGAACAGAAACTAGATAGATTCAGAGTCACAGTTATTTGCTTATTGTTGGCTTTTCTTTTAACAAAAATATTACGTCTGGAAATTTACTTTGAATATTTAGCCTGCTTTAGGAGTAGTGAGAGACACCCTCTAATCTTTTGATCCTCTATTCACAGAAATAACAACTTGGAATGCTTTCCAAACAACCCTTCTTTCTCCTACTTTCCTGCAAGATTAATTTTTCCAAGTGTACAGATGCTGAGACAGAGGCCCAAACAGATTAATGTCACTGGCTGTAGTTATTACCAGGGCACGGAGAACAATCCATTCTCAGATGTGGGTTATTTCTTGGACTGGAAGTTAAATTTCCCTGAACTTTGCATTTGAAGAAAAGGTAGCTGGACTTAGAGAGGAGCAGAGTAGATGCTCCTGTGACTGACAGCCAGTGCCACCACAAGTGGAACACAGCAGACTGATTATTGCCCCTCTTTCACTTGTCACACATTTAGTTAGACAAGCAAATCAGTGGGGGCAGCAGAAAGAACAGAAAATACCCCTACAAAACCCGCAAATTTGTAAGCTTTCCCTAAAACCCACCTAGGAGAGCTGGGGTCAGACTCCAAGGAGGGATCAGACTCCTTGTGGGTCATAGACAGGAAGAACTAGCTCAAAATGCAAGCACAATACTCACAATCATCTCCAATTTACTAATAAAAATTTAGTTACTCATATTTTAAATGAAGCAATGAAGACTGGGAAGAACAGTGAAAGAACAGTCAGAACAATCCTGCAATATTTATTGAACTTCACTCACCAATCTAAAATAGGAAAAAAAGAAAGGGTTACTTTTGACTTTCTAATTAAGCTTGTTCTTAAATGCCCCTGGCCACCAGCTGGTGAGGTACACAGAAAGAAGGGGGAAAAAAAGCAGACAAGAAAAAGGTAATTAAAGAGGCCTTTCTTGCCTTGACATTGGATAGCTGTTTTTTGGCCTTTAGCTGCATGTTTCCAAAGAAAAGGCAGCCCTTCATCATCAGATGAAATTGCAGAAAATAGGACTCACTCTTTCCATCTCCAAAGCTCCCAATGCAGCATTCAACTAACCCTCTTCTGAACACTGAGTCCCAACAACACAGGGAAATGTAACCTCCATCACCATGACACTCCCAGGAAATCAACACCTATCAACTACCACGTAATAATTAAGAATGGACAAAAAGACAGCTGCCATCCTTCAGGTTTTTAATCATGTATCCAGCCCCTTAAGAGATTGCTAGGCTAGAAGAGATTTAAAGAAGATTAGCCTGGTGTTATAATTGAGATTATACTGAGATTAATTCTGAGCCCAGAGAGCAGGAAAGGCTTTCCACAGCAATCTTTCTGCTTTTTAAAAAAAGAAGGAAGAAGAAAAACAAAGCAAAACAAAACAAAACAAAACAAACAAACAAACAAAAACCCAAAAAACAAACAAACAAAACAAAAAAAAAACCCTAATGTAGTGTGATGGATTGACCCTGGATGGGTGCCAGGTACCTGCCAAAGGGTGAGTACTGCTCTGTCTCTCCCATCCTCTGCCCTCATCAGCAGGGACAGAGAAAATATTACGGAAGTCTCATGGGTTGAAACAAGGACAGGGAGAGATCACTCACCAGTTACCATCACAGGCAAAACAAGCTTGACTTGGGGAAATTAGTTTAATTTATTATCAATCAAAACTGAGTAAGCTAATAAGAAATAAAACCAAATGTTAAAACATCTTCCCTCCACCCTTCATTTCTCCCCAGGCCTAACTTCACTCCTGATTTTCTGTTCCTCCTCCCTGCCAATGGCCTTCTCAGGGGAAGAACTCTTCACACTCTTCCCCTGCTCCAGTGTAGGAGTTGTCCTATGGAAAACAGTCCTCCATGAACTTCTCTATCAGTCCTTCCCATAGTCTTCAGTTTTTCATATAGTTTTCACAGTTTTTCACATTTTTCTAGTATGGGTCACTTTCACAGGGTGCAATCCTTCAGGAACAGGCTGCTGCAGTGTTGGTCCTCTGCAGGGTCACAAGTCCTGCCAGCAAACCTCCTCTGGTGTAGGCTCCTCTGTCCAGGAGTCTACTCCAGCTTGGGCTTCCTACAAACCACAGCCTCCTGTGGGCATCCATCTGCTCTGGCAGGTAGATCTCTGCACTTCCATGGACCTCCATGAGCTGTGGGGGCACATTCTGCCTCACCATGGTCAGCAACACAGGCTGCAGGGGAATCTCTGCTCTGCTGCCTGGAGCACCTCCTGACCCTCCTTCCCCAATGACCTTGGTGTCTGTTTGCAGAGCTACTCCTCTCACATATTCTCCCCCATTTCTTTGGTTGCATTAGTGCAAGAGTTTTTCCTCCCCAGATACGTTACCCCAGAGGCACTATCACTGTTGCTGGTGGGCCCAGCCTTGGCCAGCAGTGGGTTCATCTTGGAACCAGCTGACCTTGGCTCTATCAACATATGGGAAGCTCCTGTCAGCTTCTCACGTGTTGAGGGTTAGTTCTCTCCCTTTTTTTTTTTCTTTCCCTCTGTGGAATTTTCCCCATTGTCATGCTAAGATACCTGTTGACTGGGCCCTGGTGACAAGGGGGAGGGGACGGGAGGGAAGAAGTAAGCCCCGTGAGATTCAAACAGCCAGAAGAGGAAGCGGAAGGCTGGGCCTCGGCCCCATTTCCCCCGCAGAGTTCGGACGAGAAGGACGATCGCCGCTGGTGTCCCATCCCTGCCATCCCAGCGTCGGGAAACCACCATCAGACCCTGCCCGGCTGTCTTCTCGCTGTGAACTACCACCATCCAGCATTCTACTGAGCATTGGGACCGACACCGTGAGCGGAGGGCTCTCTCTCTCCATCTCTCTCTCCCCCCCGGGTCAGCACTGCCATCACCCCCAGCCCTCCTGCGGCTCTGCGGGACCCGCCCGCCCCCAGCACCGGGAACTGCAGCTCAGGGAAAAGGTGCCTGCAGCCAAAAAACACTGGGACTGAGTTACTGTTCTGTTTGTGGCTAATTTCATAGCTGTTGTTGTTCTTGTTTGTCGTGTTAGATACACTAGTAAAGAACTGTTATTCCTACCCCCATATCTTTGCCTGAGAGCTCTCTTAATTCCAAAATTATAATAATCGGAAGAATCACGTTTTTTAAAGTCCAAAGGGAAGCTTCTGCTTTCCTTAGCAAACACCTGTCTTTCAAACCAAGACATCATGGAAGCCACCCCTGTAGCCCCCTCACCAAAACACTGACAGCAAACCAAATATGTGTAGGCTGGTGATATTATCAGGCTGGTAATAAATGTAACTCAGTTTGTTTTAAACAATAATTCAATCACGTAGAGGAAGAAACTATTACTGTTCCCATCTTTAAGATGAGAAAATAATTTAAGAAGTAAGAGATTCTAAGCAAAGCTTTAAGTTACACTTACAACATCTTAGAAACTAAAGTAATACATTCAGTGTTTATTGGGCACCACCAAACATGCCCTTTTGACCTGGATGTGTAGGTTAAAGCTTTCTGCTAATGATGATGATTAACAACTTGGAAGTGTAACTCCATTGAAGTAGTTGATTCTCTCAAAAGTGATGAGCGTGACACATCCTATTACACACAACCAGAAACCACAGGAACACATGCCCATGCCAAAATATTTTCTTTTCACACCACATACTGCATCACAGAATGGTTTGGGTTGGAAGGGACCTTCAAGATCATCTTGTTCCAGCTCCCAGTTGCTCAAAGCCCCATTCAGCCTGGCCTTGGACACTTCCAGGGATAGGGCATCAAGAGCACCTCTAAGCAACCTGTCCCTGTGCTTCACTACTCTCTTCACTACTCTAGGATTTTTTCCTAATCCTTAATATAAACCTCCCCTCTTCCAGTATGAAGCTGTTCACCCTTGTCCTGTCACTATGTGCCCTTGCACAAAGACCCTCTCCAGCTTTCAGTGCTTCCCCAGCTTTTAGGGCATGACAGCCCCTCAGAGCTGCAATGAAATCACACCGACCAGGTGACACTTTCTTTGTTCCATTTTTACACTACACCCATGTTACTCCACTTATTCCCACAGAGGTTTTGAAGCATGAATTCTCAGGAATAACTTCTCTTAGAGATGCCACAAGGGAACACAAGAGGAACTTAAAAGGGCTTCAACCAGGCTAACTTAAAATAGCAATCCCAAAGAAGATTGGCAGCTTAGATAGACTATTCTGTCTCTAATGCACCAGCAGCTTTCTTCTGAAAAGTAAGAAAAACAGGATTTTTTTCCCTCTGGGAATCTCCAGCACTTCAGGGCTGGGCAGTTACAAGCCTGTACTCCACACATATTGCAGCCAAGGCTGAGCTCAACAGCAAAGGTACAAGCAAGGGATGGAAATTACTATCAACTTCCATCTTTGAATGGCTCACATACATGAAATACCTTCTCTTGCAAATCAGACCTTGGGGAAGGAGAAGGGGCAAACATTACAGCAGCTTTCCAAGGGCCTTGTCACTGAATTTGAATGCTGGTGACTTTGCAAGGTAATGGGATTCAGAGACTAGATTCTGCAGCACAACTGACAAACCCTTTCAGAGCATTTCTAAGAAGCAAATTCATTAATCAACAGAATGCACTTTTGGGCAGCTGATCACTGTTTTTTTAAATTTAATCATTCAAGTATTAAGACCTCAGCATGAGAATGAAGTGGCAAAGTTCAACAGCTTTGTTGTTATGCAGGAGGTTGAGTTAGGCAAGCAAAATACCTCTAAGCTATTAGACACGGAAAGGATGTATTGCCCTTTGAGGAATCACATTTGTCTTCATATGACATCGATGAATCCAGCTTTCCTGACATTCCTGGGACACTCTAACCTCTTAAAAAACTTAAAATGCAAACCCCTAGGTTTCTATACTTTCTATACAGAAGACAGGCTGCTGCTTGCATTCCAAATGCAACGTAGGAGTTTCCCGTAGGACAGAAATTTCAGTTCAGTCAGCTGAGACAGAGCTTGCTTAGAACAATCAAAAAAAAAAAAAACCAAGAAAAAAAGATAATGGAAAACAGAGTCTCACACAGCACACAGGTCTCACCACCACCCTTGCAGACAGGAAAAAAACCCCACCTGCCTGTCAATTAGGAGAAAGTGTAACATACCCTGAACAGTCTGATGCACACACAGTCTTGATACACTGCCAAAGAATATTAAATCATGCAAGGTCTTTGGATGCATAGTAGGCATATGCTTAAACAGACCAGCATTTTGAAAGTTAAAAAAAATAAAATAATTGCCTCTAATTATTTTTCACATGCCTTCATAAATCATTGATGTTTTACTTCATTTATTGAGTGTACATCAGCACTCGGAGCATATTTATTTCAGAGGCATGTTGCTTCCCGTTTTTGCTGACAGAATAGCACCAGGCATTATTTTGTCTGTAGCGGGGACTAAGGATAGCTTGTTGGCGTACCTAGGTTGACCCTTGAGGTAAATAAATAAGAAGTAACAAAAATATCATCTTCGCCTTAACAATTCCACTTGTGCCAAACAATTGTCTAGGTGCCCACAACTGCTGGGTGAAGCTGCTGCAAAACACTGGTGACACAAAAACTCCCCCCAGCAATACAAGTTGTGTGCACAGCAAAGGAAGTGAAGACAGGACAATTGTTTTTAAAAAAACAAACACGCAAAAGGAAACAAACTACCCACAGCAATTTCAGCATCATCTGGAGAATCAGCATCATTTTAAAAGCCATAAGAACATTAATAACATTAACCATAAGAACAATTCATTTAATGCAGTGATAACTTTATTGAAGGAAATAAACAGAACTTGTAAGGGTTTCACTTCATTACAGAGAAAGTTGTAAGTCACAAAAAGAGATGTTTATCAAAGTAAATAGAAAAAGCACATCAGCAAATAGAATCAGTAACAGTATAATACATTGCAGAGAATTTCTCAGTTTAGTTTTTATTTTACAAAACAATTCCACAGCTGGTAAAAAATTTAGTGGTCACATTACAGCGAGGCACATGGTTTTAAGACAATAAACCATTTGTGTACTTTCCCTCCAAAATGGTCAGTATTTGCTATGGTTGTAAACATCGGTATTTAAGACAAATGTATTTAAACATCCTCCTCCTCCTCAGGTTACAATTGCACAGTGATCTCACTTTCATGAACATGATTAAGTACCAAAATGAAGCAAGAGCTGTTCTCAGAAAGTCACAGGCACACACAGAGCCCAACACTTTCCTTTTAAAACAATGGTTTCTGAAAAGAATTTCAACTTGTGGAAGAAAATTCTTCCTTGGTTTTTGTAACAGTTCATGAACAATCTTATTACTGAAAATACTAAATGAGATTAAATTGTTCATGTCATCAGTACAGAACCATTTCAGATAGTACCAGTATTCATAATGGACTTCATCACATAAAATGGAGCAAAACCTTGAAGTATTGAAAAAAAAATCCCATATTTCAATGTATAGAGTCTCAGTACTTTGGGAAGAGATGACTACCACCCTCCCTATTCCCCTTTCTAATATAGCTAGAAAGTCAGCTGATCCAGGATATACAAATTTCCTGGTAGAACTGTATGCTTGGCTGAGGTGACGTTATCTGTACAGCAAAAAGTGGAAAAAAGTGGACGAATTGGTCAACAGGCTGAGCATAAAAGCACTTTCTGTTAGAACATCTAATCCTACTGAGATGGGCACCCAACATCAAAAAAGTTTCCTTAGTGAAGTCAGCCTTAAGTTAAGTGCTGTAGACTTTGGGAAGGAAGGAGCTTTGTGATTCAAACCACAAACTCTCTATTCACAGCACAGCGCACACAACAAATATTCCTGCCCTCAAGGACAGTGAGATGGAAAGCTTCAGAAATACCCACCATGCTTCCTGCCAAGCAGATAACCAAAGCTGTTGATATCAAAACATAACACAAAGTAGGTTTAATGACCAAAAAAAAGGTATAATGGTATAATCTAATTAAAATTGAAAAGTACTCAAGAGGGAATATACATCTAGTTTACTCTCCAGTTATGTAAAAATCATACAAAATAAAGTACTTCACTAAAGTGGAAATTTCTTTTGATGTTAAGCTTGTCAACAGCCTCACTACAACTACTTAAAAGCGAGTAAGAATCCAAAGAGTTTTGTTTTGGGAGAGCTATTTTAAATCAAAGCTGCTTGTAGATAAAGTGACAAACCCTGAGTACATTTCACATATTGGCAAGAATATGGCAAGTCTCTTCTATTGTCTGATGTCCCCAGGAACAGAATACAACACCAAAGGGCAACATAAACCCCAGTGGCACTCCTGTGATCCTTGTGTCCTTGCCATCTCCCCTTGGGTTCCCTTCCTGTAAGGGCACAATTGCCTAACCTCATGAGCTGTGCAGTCAAATGAAAATTTGTTCTTCTCTCTTCCCGAATAAAAGGCTGTGAAACTGCAATTCCAGTCTTAAACTGAGAGGAGAGGGGGGAAAAGGACAAAAATCCATTTATGTGCTATCTACTGGTATTTTCATGGATTTCCTAGTTCTAGTTGGCTATGTTAACAAGAGTCAGCTAAAAAGCCAATTTAGCTACTCCGCACATTGAAAAACTAACATTCACATACCAAATTGTACTGTTCTTCCAGAAGATCTGCCAGAAAGTCAGGCTACCAGGCTGCCAGCCCAAGCTAGCCAAGGAATAACCAGAAGACTTACTCCTAATCTGAAGTAGTCAAAAAAAAAAAACAAACAAAAAAACCAAAAGTCAAATTCCATTATTGTGGCTGCTGAACCTGGAATGATGGTCGGAGTTGACATAACTTAGCTGGAGAGGGGAAGGAGAAACAATGGATACTGTGCCTGTAGCTTTTTTCAGGGACATTCAGAGATGCTCAAATTATTGGAATGCAAAAGGCATTAGGGTTGCATTTCTATATCCCTTACACAAAGGAATTCTGTAAACATTATCATAGTCCCTAGAAAAGACTGGCATAGGTCCTTTGACAGATGTAAATTAGGTTTTGAACTTACTCCCTGATAAAAAAAGACACACATCAGTTTAGACATTTGTCTTAGATCAGCCAGGGAAAAGAAGGATCAGTTTTCTTTAATTCCCAGTCTCCCTTGCACATTTAACCAATTCTTTTCAAGAAGAGTAATAGTCAACATATTCATTTCAACACTAACTTCTAAATCCTGGGAGACAGAAAAAGCTCCAGGACCTAGCACTTGAATCTACATAATTGGTTCATCCCAACACCAATGCCATCTTTCCAAGGTGTCATTTTCTATTCAAATGCCTTTGCAACAGTAATTCTGGCCACCTGGAATCTACAGAAAGCTTGTCAAAATCTCCCTTTCATACCAACTGCAAAAGGAAATCTTTCATTTATTTTTTAAGAGGATCCTTACAGGTGAGTGGTACTGAAGCTTTTTAAATTATCAGGACACTTAAAGTTAAGATTTTGGATTAACTAATTTCTTAGTAACTTTCTGGAAGCCACAGAACTATTTGCCTTCACTGTGAGCTTATACTTCACAGCCAAGTAGATCTAAGCTTTTCCTATATTAAAATCTTTGTGCTACAAGTCAGGAATATGCTTGCCATGTGAACACAATGCTCCTGAACAACTAAACTCTTGGTAGATTGAGGAAGAGATGCTTCAGTTCCCACTAGAGTGCATTGGAAAACCATCATCTCAAACACTGGCTCCAGCAAGACAGTTTGGCAAAAGGAAAGCAGTTAGACACTATCTCACACAGTGTAAGCAGGAATTTGTGCTGAGATATTAAACTGACCAATGCAATGCTGGAGTAAATGATTATATGCAGCTCAGAAGATAAAGAGAACACAGAATGGCCTTGGAATTTGGATATAGACTGCTTAGCACTTGTTTGGAGCTGGCAGTGGAATTGTTTCACATTTTCCTTGCTACCAGAGGCAACAGAATATTGTGCTTTCTCCTCCATGCAGAGAAGTTCACTGGTGTGTCCAAGAGTTTTAGAAGAAACTAAACTGATTCCACATACAAAGAAACAAAGAGAAATGTTGGAGTTCTAACTTATTTGCAAGTTCAGAAGAAAATGTCTTCTCCCTGACCCAGGCTGCTTAAAAACAATAGCCCACTTCTACCTTATGACAGTTTGTCCTTTGAGAAATAACATACATAAATTCTTTTATTGCTTGCCTACCATGCCCTTTGCATTGCTCTTATGCTATAGCTGGAGAAGCACCTCACTTCACATGAAAGATGACAGCTTCCTGCTTAGCAACCCTGAGCAAGGAAAGGAACTCAGGTTCGTGGTAGCTGAAAAACATCAATGGACCTTATTTTACAAGTGCTTTTCCAACAGGAGCAAGTTTTTTCTTATGAAAATGTCCTTTTTGTGTATTTTAAGGGAAGATTATCAGTACAGACTGAGAATTAAATACTTCATTAACGATGCAAACATTTCATGGTTAGTCCACAACCGTGTTTACCTTTAGAACTGCATCTTTTAGAGGTCTCATAAACCTAAAAGTTTGCAAGAGAGATAGGAAAAAAAAAAGAATACCAATATTCCATTATCCGAGGCAAACAGTGCAAAGATTAAGTGACACAAGGCTATTTAAAAAAAACCCAAGCTGTTGGTAAGAAATCAGTTTTCAACTTAACAACTGGCACAGTCCCACCAGAGTAAAGGTCTTCACTTTACACATTACTTTGAAAATTTTGCAAAACCAAATGCATGAATTTATGGAAGAATCACCATAACAAATTGTAGATCTTTGCCCAGTTCTTCTCCCAGACTGAATTTCATTTGATCACAAGCCCCCTGTCCCACAGACACCATTGCTTACAAACCCAAGCAACTGCAGATGCTGGTTGTAACACAAGGAGCTTCTAACAAGCACTTATAGTCGGGTGTTCAAGACTGAAGTAGGAAACTACACAACACAGTGATCTCAACACAGTTCTACCTAGATCTTCCTAAAACTTTGTGAGGCATCCAGTATTCTTGTCAGGACAGACAGACTGAAACACATTTCTTCACAGCATCCCTACAGGCAGGAAAAAGAAAAAACCACAAGAGAATTAGAGTCACTTCAGTTACATTATTTGGTAAGAGTCATTCCATGCTGCTATCCCACTGACATTGGGAACTACTGAGATTAGCTGACCATGTATTAATTGCATTAATATGATTTGCATGACTACACAAATGCCTTAGAGACAAGCAGGTCTGCTCAGTGCCCAACTGCTGTGGAAAGGACACCTACAAGGGAAGCCCTCTCATTTTCTCCATTCGTGCTCTCCCACTAGAGAAGACGCTTATTTTCATTTCCAGATGTAACCAGCTGTATTTCCTGCACCATGGAAAACCTTCTAAAGCCACGCATGACAATGCTTCTCTAAACTAATCTTCTGTATGATTAAACCTCAAAATGACAAAGACTAAGAGAGTGGGGAAGCTTACCTTGCATATGGTATGAAGGAAATGCTGTACCTAAGAAGAAAGATTTTGAAAGTTACTTTTCATGTCAGTTTTTATTAGAGTCACAAACAAGAACAACCCCTCTGACATTCTAAACTGCAAGTAACATAACCAAAATGAAGCTCTGAGTTTGTGAGTAACAGGAAGGAGTATCCTTGCAAGCCATCTTAGCCCAGCCAGGGTATGAAACACTACGGCAAAGTAGAGGAAGATGTTCATGCTCCACCACCTACAGGTAGGCAAGAGTAGTGTTGAGGGGCTGGCTAGGTGTCCATATGTCCATAGTTGGTGCACTCCTTTGGTGACCTTGCACAGACCAGATGTTAACATGAGAACACTGATAATTTGATTGGCATAACTGGGTCTCTGAATGAGACAAATTCAGGAGAGTGTAAAAGAGGAATACCACATAGGAGGCAACATATTGATTTAAAAGGGAAAGAAAAAAAAAGTTCAGTTCAAGCTCAGAGAAATCAAAGGAACTTGCACTAGAAATGTAGCCCTGAACCTTGTCTCCAAAGCCTCTGTAGTGGTGTGAGAGAGCAAGAAGTGGAAACAGGTCAGCTCCTCACGGATGCATTGTCTTGAATCTAAGGTATTGACATGGTAAAAATTTTCCTTCCACCTAACTCAACCTCAAAATCCACTCACAATTCAATTATTGATGTGAGGTGGAACAGAAAGTGGAGTGTGTAGGAAGGAAATCACTCACCACGCCATGGCAAAAAACTGTAAAATGCAGAAAAGCAGCGCGAGTCCTGCCTTATGCCACTGGAAGGGAGAGGAGAAGGGATGAGGGAAGAAACACAACAGGGACAACAGTGTAAGAATCTTACTTTTAAAATATTCTCCAGCTATATAAACTCCAATTATATATACATACATGACTCCAGTACTCACCCAGAAAGCAGAACAAAGTGTCAGTATGAGGCACAACTAGAAGAAAAAAAAAACAACTTTAATTTAAAATAGGAACTAATTTCTGTAAATATTGCAACACTGTAATGGGGTCCTTCACAGAGACTAATCAATTACATAATTTCACAGTTTTACTCAATCCTGCATCATAAGAGTTCCTCATATTTAAAAGTTCATTGTATTTAAAATGCTCTTGCTATTAAATTTATGAAGTGAATTAAAGCAATCAGGAAATATCAGCCTGGTATCTCCAGCAAATGATTTTATGGCTGCAAAGGAGAAGGAGGAAGAGGGTCCTGCAGGTCTTCTCCATGTCCCTGCTCCATCCCACACACTTCTTGGTGTCACAAGCACACACCACATTTCATTGCTTTGCATAAGTAAGACTTTTCAAATATTTTTCAGTTACCACTCCTAGTCTTTCTGCTTCTGCACAGTTCCTGATGATTAATGCTACCATAGTTTTACTTAAAAGCTCACCAATTAAAACTCTGCTACACTTTCAAGAACTTCGGGCTATTGCTTAGTAGCTCTCCTGTGTATATATTTAAGTAAGGCACAGTCATTCAAACCAGCACTTTTTCTGTTTTCAGTGTGTGCACTGTATCTCTCTTTCTTTACTACAGATAAAATCTTGGGGGTAGTAGGATTATTTTCTGCTTTAACTCTCAGTTTTAACAGAAGCCTCCTATTAGTTTTCATTTCCAATTTAAGATATGACAGCCCATTTGTCTATGATGCATGCCGATAATTCATCTTCCTTCATCCTTCCTAGATACACATGTACCATTGTGCTACTAAAGATTATGATGTGCATCTTTCTGCTAGAATGGAAAAAGACCCATGGAGTACAGCATAGTCTGACACTAAGACATGCATTGCCAAAGAAATCATACACTTGAACTCAACCAGTACTGACAATAAATGCAGTTCTTCCATTAGTTGTGCAGTGGTGATTTGTATATTGGTCTAAATACTGCATCATACATCTTACCACAGGCTTTATCCCAGTGGATAGCATTCCAGGAATTCTCCTGACTACAGGCATCCTGAATGCATATAACACACACACACATACACCATACAGCAGCTTCTTGCTTGGCTCTGCAAGCATATACAATTTCTCAAGCTCTATAGCATCTCTGGATGTGTAAAGAGAAACTGGGAAGTACTGATGCCAAGCAAACACTCTGAAGATATTCAGACTTGAAAATGGGAGTTTCATGCAAGTTAAACCACTTTCAACTTTATTTGCCAGGAGAAAACAGGAAAGTTGCAGAGACAAAAAACCCCATGTACTTTAAAGAAGAGTCAGTCTGAAATTTAGCAGCAACTTTCAGACACAGAAACACAGACAATGCAAGGTTTGCTGTAATTTCCATCTTCTAAAAATTAAATAATCTAAGGGTGACTCCACTGAATGTTGAATTTGCAATTTTGTTCTCTCATACAAGTTTAAAACCCAAAACTATCAGTCAGCTGGAATGATCCCTAATACAAGGTAACCAAGGCACAATCTCCCCAGGTGCTTTGTTACAAAGAGATGATTTTATCAAGGTAGAAATACCTACACAGCTCTTTCAAGGCAAACAGACAGAATATAAAAAGACAAAATTATGCAAAATAAAATATGTAGCAACATCCATAGAACAAGTTTTAAAAAAATTAGTTTCCCATCATTCACTTCTTAGGCAACACACAAATAGGATATGGTGACCTCAAGCACCCTAAAAGCACATGCATAGTTGACACACACCAGCCACAGACCCTTAATGCTCATTTAGCAAAACAAGCTGGCTTCAGCTCAGTCTTGCCTAACAGAGAGATGCTTTTCTGGCACTACACTTACCTTTCCACTACAGCAGATGTGCATTGTTCGACATCTTCAGAAAAGACAAAAAAACAGGAACTAAAAAATCATCCTTAGACACATCCTGGGCCACAGCTGTGTCAATGGATATGAAAGGATTTCACAATGAAAATTGTTGCCAGGTTTTTATGAGTTAAAAGCGACTCCTTGGATACTTACCAGCATAACAATAGTAGCGATCAAACGTGTAGGCTCAAACATCCGTTTCAATTGTTTCACTGGTCCCATAAGAAACATAGTGCTGTGGAAAACAAGTCGAGATGAATATGGAAATGAGAAAGGCAAAAGTGAAACTCAGTAAGATTAAACTGTCTGCTGCCATAGGGGCATCAGTGCTGTTATGGCAATCAGCATGGCATAACGAAACAGGATTATACAATGAGACAAAATCCATTTCCCCTTTTCTTTGTGCAAGGTATTTACAATTTTATTCACACTTGTTCCATTAAATTTAACAGAAGTAGAGCTGAACTATCAAATCAGAAGCATAGGCCAAGGTCAGCTCAAATCAGATCATCCTTGACAGATGCTTTTCTAACCTCCTTTTCAAAAACTCTTTTTAAATCTGCTTTTCAAGAACAGCATGCACAGAAACTCTCCATGGATTGCCAGGTAACCCAGCTCAATTCCTCTACATAAAAGGCTGTTTTCAGGTCTGGATCCATTCTCTGATCCTTTACCAGATCAGCAGCTTAATTTGGAGCCCTGGTGATGGAAAATGGATGAATTGTACAAGGTGAAAGTTTTATCTAAAGTGATATTTCTGCCTCATATATTATTCTACCTCATTAGGATATTGCTTCCAATTCAACTATTTATGCCTTCTTGCATCATACTAAGTTTCCACAATCACAGAAAGCTGGGCCTGTCACAGAGTATGTAGGGCTTTGCTTCAGGAACCTTGATGATCATGAAGTCTTATTACATATGCTTGCCTTGACAGACAGACTGCCTCACACCAAAACGCACAGAACACTTCCAAATGCAAAATGGCAAAGAATTTTTATCTGGGGGAAGAGGAACCAACAAAATCAAAAAAAAGCCTCAATGCTCACAGCATGAGTGTGATTCTTGTTTACTGATGAGCAACTTTTACAATGAATGCATTACTAATAAAAATAAACAAAATTAAAATTTTCTTAACCATTTCAGGGCACTACTGGGGAAATGCTGTTCTGTAGAATTCAACAAGAAAATTATCTACAAAAACAAATCTCTCGTAAATGCAACAGTTTCTACTATGCATGCACTATCATTCTGCTTTTGTTTCTCATCTGTATTAGGGAAATGATATAGATTGTTACCTCCCAATAGATGCAATATTTCCCAGGGTATAAAACACTGCAAAGAGTACCAGCCCTTTCTTTGGGATCCATAGCAGACAGCTACCCTGTAAAAAGGAACATTTAATGAAGGGGGGGAGAAATTAATAAGAAATCCAAATTTTTAAATTGAAACAAATATCATATA
Organism: Cinclus cinclus; assembly: GCF_963662255.1. Classification (NCBI taxonomy): domain Eukaryota; kingdom Metazoa; phylum Chordata; class Aves; order Passeriformes; family Cinclidae; genus Cinclus; species Cinclus cinclus. Next base: position 21,312,875 of record NC_085047.1, on the reverse strand, counting down.
TATATATATATATATATATACACACACATATACAAAAAGTGTCACATCACAAAAGAAATATTAGGAAAACTTCAAGCCGAACTGCAGAATTACACATACTATAGTAAATCGCATTTGTTGGCATTCTCGTTAAGAGTCAGTGTATTGCATCTAACTGGAATCCAGTCAAATGTTTCCGCAGAGACTCCGAAAAATTAAGCAACAGCATAGAGGGAGGCTATAATTAGCTGGGCTCCTGAAACTCAAATACTGAGGAGATCTGGCGAAAAGTCCTTACCAAGATCGAGCACACGCATCCGATCACAAAACACGCAATGAAACCTTTCACTCGGGTGCCCCAACCTAACGAAGTCGCATCAATAACCTGGAAACGAGGAGAAAAACAAAAGCGAAACTTGTTTACTGTAGCTCTTGCCTCCTACCAAGCGCGAAAACTTCCTCTCGGACGCTACCGTGTCCTGCTCAAGCACCCCCCCGAGTGTGAAGCGGAGGATCCCGAGGCCCCGGAACGCGCGGGAGCAGCGCTGGCGGAGCCCACGCGGGACTACCTGCCCGCGTCACCGGCGCCTTCTTCGGGGTGGCCGCTCCGCCACCGCGCCGAGCGCACCGGGGAAGGGGTGGCCGGGTCCCCCCGCTCGGCACCGAGGCGCTACCTCGGCCAGGCCACTCGGTTCCTCCGCGTCGCGGCCGCTCAGCACCCGCTTCAACTTGTCCATGGCTCCACAGCCGCCCGGCCAGCCGGAATGCCCTGCCCGAATGCCCTGCCCGCCCTTCCCTGCTCTTCCCCTCCCTCCCCAGGGACTACCAGCCCCGGCAGCCACCGCGCCCACCTGCGCGCCGAAGGTAGGGGAAGGCCAACGGGGCGGCGTGCAGGCTGCCGGGGGATGTAGTCCGGATGTGGACGGATCCTATCTCCTCCCAGCACTTCCCACTCCACCACTTGGCAGATGCGAAACTCATTTTATAGTCAGCGAGGTTTCATTTTAATCCCACGACTGTGGCTGTTCACCTGCTCACTTCATTTTCGTCTCCTGCCAGACAAAGGTATGTGGAGGCAATGTCCTACTGGCAGCCAAAATTCAGCATCACAAGTAGTTATTTCAGTTTATTTTGCTCAGTTAAAAACAGAACTGTAAAATGTTCGGTACATTTTATTTGCAACATACAAGGAACAATATAAACTGCCACATAAAACTCAACACAAAACAGCTGGAGAATAACCCCACTCCCTCCCCCCTAAAGTTATTTATTCAAAGTGGTGCTTTTCTGTGGAAATTTTGTGCCAGAGCTAGCTGTACACCAGTTTATATCGCTGATTCTTGGTAATCTGCATAGTGTAAAAAAGTCACAAAGTGCTCCAATTTTGAGCTTGTTGCAACTTTAACTTCTTAAAGGTGTTCTTGTAATTTCCCCAACACCTGTGTTCCACTGAAATGCACAGCACTCTTTAGAATAGATGGAGAGCACATATCTAGAGTCAGGATACAAGTCCATTCCATAAAACTTTACCAACGGGTCACAAATTAGGATGTATGATGGGCAAGAGAAAATACACAGTATAAGCTAAATATGGCAGAGAGCCCTTTCCATTGGTCCCTCCCCAGTCAGTGGCTTTCCCCCCACACTCTATTTCAGCCCAAACGATTTTAATGTTAGCATCACTGACCAAGCCCAAATCACAGTTTAACAAATACAGATACAATTTCCTTCATGTCAGCATTACATGAGCTCTGCTCCCAGTCATACCAGCTGTTAAGTGTGTTTTTGTAAGCTCTAAGGCATGTATACTAATATATGCTTAGAGTAAAAGAAGTGCCATGATTTACTTCCACCAGAAAAATATCTCTTCCACCCCCATTTTTTGTTCCCTTCCTTGTCACTCTTTCCTGACTTCCCTCTATCACTGCAGTGGACCCAAATAATCTTCTATTACCAAATGGATTTTAATCTCTCCCATGCTTCATTCAGTTGCAGTCTCCTTCTTCATCCTGACACTAAAATGTTTAGGAAACAAGGGCAGGAAGATGAAAAAAAAGCCAACAGAATTTAGGACTGTAATGGAGAACATAGAGGACCTTCTATTTCAAAGTGGCCATAAATTCATTCATCCAGACCATGGCTGATAATTATCTGATAATTACCATGCTGGCAACTTCTTTCAGAAACTGTTTCACTTTGGTTCTCTTCACTCATCCTATGGAATATTTTTTTGGCAGTAATCCTTTCCAAAGGATTCCAAAGATAAGGCTGAAGGTGTATTCAGAAAAATAGCAGTTTAATTGGTAACTTTGTACAAACTAACCCTCACAGTCTCTCTGTGACATAGGCATATATTAAATCTCCTTTTTACATACAGGGAATGGAGGCACAGTGAAATATCTTCCCTATGGTTAGAGTAAATCAGTGACACAGCAAAAATTGCAGTTAGTTCCTGCCTTTCTACCTGCTGTAGAATTCACTAGAACAGGCTGCCTCAAATAAAAGTGAAATTCGTGTGTTATTTGTTTTTACTAAGGACACAGTCATTTAGATGGCAGTAGACTCTTTTTTTTTCCCCTAAAAACCTCAGGGTCTTCTCTACATAAAAACGACTTCACAAAAGATATGGTTAAATACTAGGTTTTGTGGAGGGCTGCTTCTAGTAAGCCATGCAGTGTAGAATACCAAGAGTTTTAAACAAAAACCCCAAGACATCAGAATGTGTACATGTTCCTATCTGCAAGCATCTTGCACCAGAAGGCCTGCTTTTCACTGCAGTTGCTTGCTTCCTGCACTGAGTGTCAGCAGCAAATCCAGACAAGCCTGCTTAGCTGCCCCACTCTTAGGCCAAACTAGTTATATATTGCAGGCTTTCCAAAAGCAATACAAGTATTTCAGTTTCATCTACAGTGTTGAAACCATGACTATACAAGTGATCACACTTCTATTAATATAAGAACTTAGAAGAATTTTAAAATAAACCAAAATGATGTATCTGGAATACATGTTAGCATCCTTCTAAGGCCATACAGGATCTCCTTTCTCAAACTGCAAATAACAGCATCCTTTAGGGATCATACTTCCCCAGCCTTGAGCCCCACTGCAGTTTTGCAATTTGGGCATCAGAGCAGTAGAACCATCACATGTGGGCATCTCCAAGAGAAGGCCAGTGCAGGGCAATGCCTTTCCAGCATCATATATGACTGGAGCAGCACAAGGACCCCAAGTGAGAGCCCCAGAACTGCCCAGAGAATCCCAAAAGTGCCCAGTGAACTCCAGCTGACATCTGATTATACCAGCGTTTGGGAAGAGACTTAACCAGTGCTTCTCTGTTAACCTCCAGCTCTCCTCCTGCTCTGGAGTTAATGCTTCACAAATAATTTAATCTTTATATAGCATCAAAAATATATTTCTTTCCTACACTTAAACCTATCCTCAGATGAAATTAGTATTCTTAGGTGAGACTCTGGATCAGAAACTACAAGAAGTAACTTTGCTGGTTATCAGTAGGGAAAGCCAAGCAAAATGGGTAGTTTAGGACTGACAGATCAAACTAAATGCAGAGGATTTTTTTTCTTTTTAATGTGGATTATTTCTCAATAAAAATAAAATCATACCAGTTTTACAACTCTGGTAGTCTCTTTATATCTGAAGCAGCAATAACAAAATCTTCATAGAAGTGTTAGCAGATGGGGGTAAAGACAATACTCCTGCCTGCTTGGTGAACTAAACAGAACTCAGACTCCTAATAGTCATTTCTCCAATCTGTTGGAAACTGTAACTCACCACCAGTCTATCATCAACTCCAGACACAGGTTAAAAAAACCCAAACAAAAAAGACCATTAGCAACACCTGATTGAAATGTTTTCTCTCAAGGCTACAGAGAAATTAGCCAAATTCTTCATTCCACTAGTAGTGAAATGCCCCCCTAGACAACAATTGTGATCACATTATCTCCAGTCTAATTCAAGTCCTTATAAAGCCACATTTATTTAGACTTAGCACATGTGGTTTCCAGTGACATTTCTGGTTTAGGCTCCAGCTTCTCTGGGAATTCTAATTTTTCACAGATTGTCTCCTTTATGGGTAGATACTGAGAGATCTCGTTAGGTTCTGTGAACAGGGAAGGTGGAACGTTCTAAAAAGCAAAAATTTTACATGAAATGAGTGAAAGAAAAGAGGAGTTAAGAAAAAGTATTCCAACCCCAAACTTTTACATTAATTACTGCTTAATCAATTTATTTTTAATTAATCATTTACTGGATATAAACACCACTAGAGGCAAACTTTTTAGAAGCTAAGGAAAAATGAGGGAGAAGGAAAGGTACAAGAAAATGAAAGTTCAGGCATCTGTCATGAATAAAAATCAACAGCTTCAACTCCAAATGTACCACAAATTATTCTGAGCTGCTACCAGAGTGTTAAGGTAACCTATTAACCTCAAATATTTGAGAAAAACTCAAAGAATCTATTACCAAACAGATCTTAATCTCTAATACTTCTTGGAAGTACACAACCAGCCATGAAATATAACATGGAATGTGGAGTACCTGATTCTGCAGCTGAACAGTTCTATGCAAAAATACAATAATAAAAACATTTTATTAACTCAGTAGTAGAATAAGTGACCTAATTCCATTCCTTGTCATGTGATCTGAGCATTTACAAAATGCAAATCTGCTCTAAAATCACCAAAACAAAAGCTGCATAAGCAGAAAGAATTTTCCACTGTATTAATTCCAAACTGTACAAAAAAGGACTTAAAGTCACAGTATTTTTCTATGCTGACCATAAAACTAAAAAGCAGAAGGAAAATAAACAAAGTTCTAAAAATGGGATACCTTTAAACTTGGTATTTTGCTTTCCCTGGATGTGTATTCTCGCAATATGTAGGTCTTGTCAGCCTAATGGAATAAAGCAATCATCTGGTATCAGTACAAACAAGCACTTTAAATACATTGAATTTAGTAAGCATTGGAACTTGGTCGACTACGTATTTTCACCTAGGAGAAGAAATGCACATTTAAATTCACAAAGACAGACGATAACAATGCTGGTTTTTTTCCAAAAATCACCTGTGTGCATGCTTCAAAATAAATTCTATGACTGAATATGCTCATTAATTTTTACTCAGCTAGAACTACACATCTTACACAGAATTACCAAACCATACATCTTAACATCCTGTATTATTTATGAGATACCAGAACTCAATGTACTATGGACAGTTATTTGCAAGTTACATTTGCAGACTAATTCTATTAGGCAAGACAAAAATAACATGCTTAGAAACAAGACGGTATTGAACTCTTTACTGTTGCCTGTTTTTCCTCTTGTACTTCCTTCTCCAATCTGTGTCTGTCAAATGTATTTAAATGATTACATCACAGGAGGGGTACCCTACTCTGCTCATACACCATGGCATCCAGCACTTAGTTCCTAGCTCAGCACCACTACAATAATATACACTCAGAAGTTTTTGTGTCCCCAAACATCAGTATTAAATTAGAGTAACATTGCCAGGTCACTGGAAGTGAAATGACAAGGGAACCTCTGTAAAATAAGTCATGATGGAAAGAAAGGATTTACCTCATGATGAAGCCTTGTATCATTCATCCTGATGAGTACTCCATCCACTCGCAAGAAGAACCTCAGCAGCACAAAAAAGCTGGAAGGCATAACTCTCTGCAGAAATAAAGATGGCCATTCAGCACCCTATAAAGGCTTACTTTAAGCATGTACTTGTCTACATCAGATATTCACAAAGGAAGGCAACATGGAAAGTTTTCACGAATGAATTCAAAATTTGGGCTGTTGATTTGCTACAGCTATGGCTGGCCAGCTGGGCAGACAGTGTCTCAAAGCATTATTAGGCAAGATGCAGGAGGGAAAAGGGTGTTCCCTGGAGCAAATGGCAGATTACAAAGGGTTCAAGACAATACCATTTCCAGTAAGATCATACTTCTAAGAGCAAGGATAAGAACTTTGTGCTTTAAAGTTTAAATCCCAGAAGGAACAACATGCAAAAAGCAGCTGTGTTTTTCATTAATCAGCCAACTGAGTTCCCAGGTATCTTTTATACACCTCCTCTACTTACTACTTTCACACTCAAACTTGATACTCCATGATCGTGGAGTTCATCTTCAAACAGGAGTACTTCTTCAAAAAACATAATTTGTTCCCTGGCTTTCAATTTCTCTGTATTTATGTGTTCTGTTGTAGGAACAACCTAGAGAAAAAGATCAAGAACAGTTAGCATATTAATTTGTTGCCAAAGTACATAAAGTTTGTCCTGATATTTTGAATTCCAGTTTTAAAAAGGAAAAATCTTCTAGGGCACTAAGCTTAAGACACCCCAAATTTCTAAGAGAAAAAGTTAAAATCAAAGTTTCTAAGAGTTTCTTCTTGGAAATAACATCAAGCAAAAGCAAAAACTAAGAGTGAAAAATTCTGAATGAACTTCTGAATACAGGCTCAGTAGGGTTTCAGCAGAAAACAATTCTGCTCACCTTCTTTCAAATCATTTGAACATGGCTTGTGTTTAACATATGTATGAGAAGTTCAGGTTTATAAACAGATTTTCATGCATTTAGCACCCCTAGCCCTCTACACACCTTGAAAAGGATTCTAGTAAAGCTTTTCCATGGAAATCAAGCACCTGTCTGTTTTCCATTTCATGGTCTTCCCAGACACTTCTGGGGTCTAAAGACTATGGATCAACATTGTTTATTTCTATGTTGCACTTTTAATTCCAGCACAACTCAAATGATCTCTAACTAAAGTGATTTTAGTGAATTAATACAGATTATCTGCTTAATAGCAAGCAAGCTGTATGCAGTAAACAGAAGCTGGAAACTTAAAAAGAAAGACATGGGAGGGTCTGTGAGTTTAAATATGAGGAGTTACTGAGTTACTGTTGCAGAAAAATATCAGGCCATTGAAAGCAGCCAGGTCAGAAAGCAGACAAGGATGCAAGCAGCAGAGCATGAAGGTACTACAAGAATGACACAACTGATAGTTCTGCTGTGTCATCAGCTCAGGGCTCCAGTGCAGCCCCTAGCAAGAGCTGAAGCCTCCCATGTGCTTTAATCCTAAAACACTTTAAGACACCACCCACCCCCATAATTAAAATAAGCCATGATTTGATTAGAATAAAATCATGACCTGAGAGACATGAGAAGCCCAAATTACACTCTGAAATCAGAAATTATGAAGCACAGATTTTACAGAAGCCTACTGAAAGGTAAATGACAGCTTTAAAAAAAAGTTTGATTGAAGTGAAATGCGGCAATTAACAAGAAGAAAATTATTACCTTTAATGTTGCAGTATCTCCCAGCAAAGTTCCTTTGTAATCTGTTGTGTAAGTCCAGTCATATGGCTTGACAACTTCCTTACTGTGCTCAGTATCACTCCTCAACAGTGAAAGAAAAAACAGCTTTGTAGTAATTGCTTTGTATCGATTTTCAAAAAAATTACAGCCTCACATAAGACTGTGCATTAGAATTCTCACATTGTTCCTAACGAAAAACAGCAGCATTGTCTGAGCTGCAATCACAGTGTCAAAACTTAATCATGGTTTCACATCTGTTTCCATAATAACTTTGAAAACAATTATGAGAATTCTCAATCTATCTCAGTTTTATGACTCAAAGATTTTCATGCAATACTGATGAAAATTTTGTATTTCAAGATCATTTTCTTTTTAAGTAGGCAGAAAGTGATCTCTTAACAACAGATAGCAATTATTAACACTGCAATTTAGCTTAGTTTTCATGACAACTTTGCTTCCTTTTTGTGCCTTATTTCCAGGTGCTTTACAGCTAATCCAATTTGGTAAATACTAAGCATCATAATTAGTTCTCATGCATGGTAATTGTTCTGCTTTATTCCTAAGCCTCAGATTTTGAACATATATCACAGCACTTTGCAACACCACACAATACAGTCTTGTAATGCTCAAGGCCCCATGAATTTGAATAAACAGAAACAGCATTCAGTCATGTTAAACTTGAAGTTTACTTTAAGAAAGCCACAACACAGCTGAAAATACAGCTGGCTCAATTTAACAGAAAGTATGACAGCAAAGAAAAGCCAAGGGACTTCTGTGATCACATACTGTATCTAGGGTAGAACCAAATGCAGTGTGGTCCTCAAGAGTTCAGTTTGTTCCTTTAACTACTGGTTCCCAGTTTCATATACAACACACCAGTACTTGTCCACTGGTGATAAAATACTGTACCTGCTCTCTTGCCACTCCTCTGCACAAGCGACTTTGATCATACCTTGACAATTATTGACACATTTTAAAGCATCTGTAGCATTGAACTCAATTCCAAAACCATTGCTATGTTGTATTCTTAGGACATTGTCTCCAAACATCATCTCTGGCAGGGAAGGCATGTGTAATTCATCAGCCAACCTGCAGAGAAAAATAAGAGAGGCATCAGTCAGCTACAGCTCAGTGAAAGCAGTCCTTGTTTTGGCATAAGGATTCTTTAGACCATGTTAACTTAGAAGACATCCTGTCAATATGTTCTGCGAGACTTCATTGTTTCCTCAGGCTAATCATTTCACCTGAAATGCAGTCATTGATCCGAAGTGACTTTTCCACCAAAAAATTATTCCTAAAGCATTCCTTCACCATCAGGCTCAGACAAAATTCTCACACATGAGGAATCAAGCGTATCTGAGAAGCATGTAGAAGCAATTTTCCACCTGTGCTAGTAAATCCCTGGATGGTCAGTGGACCAACTTCAGTAGGTACTCAAAGAAACTTTTAGGAACAAGGACTCATCATGAGCAAGTTTGAATTCACTGCACAGTGGTCCATACCTCCAAACTTAGAAGCCTGCAAAAAAGATGCTTAAGACAACCCTGGCAGAGTATGTAAAAAGTACAGAAGACACAACAGCACTCTACTACTTTTTCAAGCTGGTAGAAGACCCGTACTGGTACGCTTCCTAAACTTTTCCTCCCTACTTACCAAGATTGAAAAGAAATACACGACATCTGGAGAGAAGAAAGCTTTAGGAAATACACTCATTTAAGTGAGGGGAGGGAGATGAGTGTCCTAATCATAATGTTCACATTGATAACAAGGCATTCCTGAACAAAAGTTATTTCTGTAACCCTTAATACAAAGAAACAATGTTAACCTAACTAGAATAAAAATAGCAAATTCACAGACCTAGAGAATAAAATCCTATATTTCTCCCAGAGAAGGCAGAATAACATTTTCATAACATAAACTTTTCCATTTCATCAAGTGTAGGAATCCTTGACCTGCAAAAACCAATCCCTTCATAGAAAAAGAGTTCTTGGCTGTGGCACATATAATCCTTCACCTTTCCACACAGGTCACTGAGGGAATTTTGCAATATATATTTGCCAGAAATAAAATTCCTATAGCTACTAATAATGTTCCCCAAGCAACAAAAAAGACAAAATGGGTTGCTGTGACCTTGTTGTGACCTATAATTGGCCTCAGCCCATCGACCCAGCCTGTCCAGATCCCTTTGCTGAGCCTTCCTACCCTCCAGCAAATCAACACTTCCACCTGACTTGGGGTCATCTGTGAACTTATGGAGGGTGCACCCAATCACCTTGTCCAGACCATCAATAAAGATACTGAACAGGACTGGCCCCAGTACTGAGCCCTGGGGAACACCACTGTTGATGGGCCACCAGTGGGATGTAACTCCATTCACCATGATTCTTTGAGCTCAGATAGTGTTTTACCCAGCAAATAGTGCACCCATCCCAGCCATGAACAGCCAGTTCCTCACAGAGAACCTCAGAACCTCAGAAAAGGTAAAAGCAAGATAAATGAAAGTACATTTAACAAGACTAATGAGATTCCCATGTATACTGAAATTTATTTCAGAAAATGAAACCGAAAAATATCTGCTAAATCCATCTGCCACTAAGGTCAGTTATGGCACAGCTGAATTCTTCAGTTCCGCATTAGCAAATCTGACTTAAGTACTTGATGCTGATACAGGAACATTTTCTCCAGTGATTTCACTGGATCGGAAATTCTTACTAGAATAATTTGGAATACTAGAAGAGAGCAAATTATAAATTTTTAACGAAAACCACTATCTTAAAACAGCTATTACCAAGACATGGTATGAGACATTAAAAATATCCTTTTTCAAAAGTAATTAAGAAAATCAGGCTTCTAATTAGCAGGTCTCAGTTTCCAGAGATCCACAGATCCAAAACCATTACAATCATACAATCACAGAATTTGAGCAGGAAGAAACCTTAAAGGTGAAGTTCCAACCCCTCTGCCATGGGTAAGAACACCTCCACTACATCAGGTTGCCCAAAGCTCCATCCAACCTGGCCTTGACCATCTCCAGGGATGGGGCATTTACAACTTCTCCGGACAACCTGTTCCAGTGACTCACCATCCTCACAAGTCAGGAATTTTTTTCCTAGGGTCCAATCTAAATCTCCTCTTTTTCAGTTCAAATCCATTCTCCCTTGTCTTTGTACTACATGCCCTTGTAAAAACTCCCTCTTCGTCTTTCTTGTAAACTGCCTTCTGCAATCACTAAAACAAAATTTTGGAAATTATCTGTAACCCAAATGGTCTCAGTTTCTCCAGCCCGATAATCAAGCTTGAAGAGAAGGAACAACGCCGGTCCCCGCGCCCGTAACTGGGCCGAACAGCATCTCCCCCGCCCTGGGAACGCTCTGGGTTTCTTTCGCAAGGCCACCCGATGTCCCCGGCCCTCGCTGTGAGGGCCGAGGTCGCAGCCCCGCCGTGGCTCCCGGAGCAGCGGGGACACCGTGCTGTATTCTGCCGTTCTGTGTCCCCCTGCGCCCCCGGACTGGAGCCCGCCCCACCTCTCGGCCTGAGCTGACTTCATGATGTGCGTCCGGGCGGCGCTCAGCTTCCACGGCCCGAAGGTGAAGTCGCGCCGGCTGCTCTGGAAAACGGGATGCATGGCGACCTCCTCTCCACCGAGCAGAAGGCGGGAGGCGGCGGAAGAGGCGGCGGCGGAGCCCCTCTCCTCCCGCACAGCCCTCACGGCAGCAGCGGCGTCCCCGGAACCGCCGCCCCGCGGCGTTTCCGCTTCCAGGGGCGCGCGCGGCGCGGCGCCCCGGCGGCGGGGAAATCCTGCGGTGCATCCGGAAGAATTTTGCCAGCAGGGCGAGGGAGGGGATTCTGCCCTTCTGCTCAGCTCTAGTGAGCCTATATCTGCAGTGTTCTGTCCAGGACAGGAGAGACATGGAGCCCCTGCAGCAGGTCCAGCTAAGGGCAACGAAAATGATTTAGGCACTGGGGCATCTCCGTTAGGTGAAGGGCTGAGGGAGCTGGGCCTGTTCAGCCTCGAGAAGAGGTGGCTGAGAGGGGCCCTTATCAGTGTGTACAAATATCTAAAGAGGGGATTCCAAAATGTGGATCCATGCTCTTCTCGGTGGTGCCAAGCAATGGGACCAGAGGCAACGGGCAGAAACTGATGCACAGAAGTTCCACCTGAACATGAGGAAGAAGTTCTTTACTGTGCAAGTCACCGAGCACTGGAGCAGGTTGTCTAGAGAGTTCGTGATGTCTCCACCACTGGCGATATTCCAGACCTGTCTAGACACAGCCCTGTGCCATGTACTTGGGGATGACCCTGCTTCATTTGGGAGGTTGGACCAGATGATCCATTGTGGTTCTTTCCAACCTGCCCAGTCTGTGATTCTGGGAGGTGATATGGGGGCAGGGATGGGGTTCCACACTTCTCTGTGCTGCTGGAGACACCGTGGGGAGAATTGGCTCTCTGATCTCCTCTGCCCAGGATGAAGAGCCAGCAAGCTCACCCAAGCCCCTGTTCCAGCAAAGCTGGGCTGCAGAAGCCAGTGGAGAATGTTTGTGTGCCCCACAACTGCTTGTGCCTCCAGCCACTTCCCCATGGATACCTTGCCGAGAGCAGTGGGACAGCTGAGTAGGAGCAGTTTTGGGGAGCTATGAAGCCTCTGGTGGCCCTGGACCACCTCCATGGCTGCACTCAAGAGTTGCAGCAAGCATTACCTGGCTCCATCACACAGGTGCCCTGTGCTGTGTTACACACACATGTGTGGACACAAAATCACATCTGGGCAAGGTTAGAAGGGGCCGCAGTGGATCATCTGGTCCAGCTTCTCTGTTCAGGCGAGGTCATCCCAGAGCACATGGCACAGGATTGTGTCTAGACAGGTCTGGAATATCTCCAGTGAGAGAGACTCCACAACCCCTCTGGGCAACCAGTGCACAGACACTTGCACAGGATGTAAGTTCTTCCTCACGTTCAGGTGGAAATTCTGTGCATCAGTTTTTGCTCATTGTGGAATCTCTTGTGCTGCTTTGATATGTTTTTGAATGCTGTCCAAATATGGTCTTTTTAAAATGTTGAAGTGCAATGGCATAGTAAGTTTAAAAAAGTCCTGTAGAAAAATATCAGTAGAACTGGTTGAAAGTGATACATCAGTTTAGTATTCCAGCACTGATGGGCGGGTGCTTGACTTGCTTTTCTGCATTACAGAAAGAGCAGAGTAGCTCCTTATGGACTTCCTCTGGCACAGGAGCAAAACACATAGTCCAGCTCTTGCTGTTGGAGCATTTGAACGAACTGAGGCAGCAGACCCACAAAACTAATGTCCACAGCATTAGAAACTCCACAGAGCAATCAGAACATAGCACAGTTCCTAGCAGGGCAGTCACCCTCTGCGTTGAAGGGCATTGCCAGGAAAAGGAAGAAACTAGGGGATGCACAAGCATGGCATTTAATTACTGTTCACCCTCTATACTGTGCTTTATACTAACACCTATATCCGATGTCCTGCTTCAGATGTGCGTGCGAGGAAAAAAAAATACTCTTCCCCAAATCTTCTTTGTGTTACTTTTAATAGTGTTAGGGTGGTCTAGGAAGCCGAGCACTTAGGCTTTACGACTGCCTGACACTACGAACCGGGGCAGAATGACTACCTCATCATCCGTGGTAACTTTTCCCCCGCCTCTTAAGTGAGCTCCTGAAAAGTGCGCGGACCCCGTCGAGGCGCCCGCGGAGAACATGGCGGGCGGGAAGGGGGCGCGGCGGGCTGAAGCGGTGGGGCGGGACGGCGGGAGGGGCCGCACGGCACCAGGGCCGTGCCCTTGGCGGGGGAGGCTCGGGCTGTCGGCGGCTGAGGGGTCCCGGGCGCCCCAACCAGGATCACGCCGGTGGCGGCGGGCGGTGAGTGTAGGACTGGGTAGGGGGCAGAACCGGCGGGACCCGCTTGCCTCCGGCGGGTGAGGAGGAGGCGATGGATGCCCGGGACGGAGGAGCCTGTTACAACCCTTTGTTCGCTGCCGGAGGGAGCGCTGGGGCAAAATGGCGAAACCCTCTTACCCCACCCTATTTCCAACTCGGTCCCCTCCGCCTTGTGTGTGCGGGAAGCCTGGCCGCGCTGCCCGCGGGCGGGATGGGATGCTGTCCCCGCCCCGGGTAGCCCTGCCCCGGGGGGAGGGCCACCTCTGCCAGAGGTCGCTTTCCCCCGAAGCGCGCAGCTGAGACGTGAGGGCACGGGGAGCGGCAGGTGCGACCCTGGGTGCGTCGCTATCCCAGGGAGCGGCCGCGGGGGAAGCCGCCTTTCCACAACCCGCTCCGTCCAGAAAGTGTTGGAAAGGCACACAGAGGTGGTGCAGGCATGCTGAGAGAGAAGGAAACTCGAGGGGAAGTATTTTTGCACACATCCTCAGTCAGAGGCTAGGGAAGACCTAAGTTTTGTTTTTACAAAGCATGGCCCAGTAATGTCTTTGATTATGTTCTTAGGAAAGTAAAGATAAAAATGGAAAAAAGGTGTCTTTCCAGACTCACAGTGCTGCCTAATGCCACAGCAGCCACGCAGATGGAAGCATTTCTGTGAGTACTCCTGGCTGTCTGGGACCCATGTCTGTCACAGTTGCAGAATTAGCTGAGATAACTTTCTTACTTCCCAGAAATGCTGAAATCAACTTTATATTCATTGGTGGACTCCTTTACTTTTTTTGGTCTGCATATTTGCAGTTTTAGGTCTGTTTGTTTGTTCATTATGCTGTCCTGCAGATGGGTGAAGGACTGAATGAAGTAGGTAGTAAATGCCATTTGGAGGCAGCAGGGAAAAGAGGAATTGCTAAGGAATTGAAAGAAATAACAAGGTTTCACAAAATGAGTCTGTAAGTCAATGGGATGGATACTAACACTGAGAAGTTAAGGATTAAAGATTTTCAAGCATTTCTGTAGAGTGCACCTCATCTTAATGCAAGGAATTGTCTTTCAAACCTCATGTACAGAAAGCAAATTCCTCCAGTCCTTTGGTGTTGGCAGTAAAATACAATCAGCGCTGTAGCTAAGGTGATTATGAACGTGGAGAAATGATGTTGGGAGAGTACATGCAGTAGTCCCTGAGTCTTTGAATGCTACTTAGCAACTGTTCAGGAAGAGTCAGCAGGGTATGACTAGCCAGGCATCCATAGACCACCAGCAAATGCTCTATAGGCAGAATACAAGGTAACTGTCAGGATAGGCAGAAATTTTTTTTTAAGTGACTTTCTTTAAAGTGAGAGAAACAAAGACTGATAGTGATATTCTTGTTTCTTCATAGGCTAGATGAAGGGGCTGGTAAGTAGGACCTAGAAACAAGTAAGATTTGTAGAAAATTTTAAAGTAAAATGTGCCTATTTACTTTCTTATTTCTTCCCCTTCACCTCTTCTTGTCTTCCCTGTTCTAGGCTTGGTGTTGTCCTCTTTGGTGTACCCATATGCAATTTACTGCCCCTTCGCTTGCCCATCTAAAATATGCAGTTTCCTGCATACTACAGGTAAATTTTAACAAAGGCAAAAGGGCCTCCAGTCGTTGGAAAGGGTTTGAAGAACTATTACCTGAATGTTTCTGAGCGTTGTTCTGCTTCTAGCTGCTCAGCATGTCTTGGCTGCTCCAGGTGCGCATGCTCTGACCATGAGCAGCAATTCCTCCCTCAGCAATGGGAAAGGCCTGAGGAACGTGACCACGGAGGAAGATGGAGCAGTCAGAGTCACCGAGTCCATTACTATAATTGTTATTGCCATCCTCATCTGTTTGGGCAACCTGGTGATTGTTGTCACTCTGTATCGCAAGTCATACCTTCTCACCTTGAGCAACAAGTTTGTGTTCAGCCTGACCCTCTCCAACTTTCTACTCTCTGTGCTGGTGCTGCCTTTTGTTGTCACCAGCTCCATCCGGCGAGAATGGATCTTCGGAGTTGTTTGGTGCAATTTCTCAGCCCTGCTGTACATGCTGATCAGCTCAGCCAGCATGCTCACTCTGGGACTCATAGCTGTAGACCGGTAAGCTGCTCTTTGGTAATGAATTGTAACAAGTTGTCTGCTCCTCTCATAGAGTAACTCACTATCTGTTCACGGAGTTGAGAAGTACTGCAGAGGGTAACATGGTGTACTGCTGGAGTGTCATTTTTACTTCTGCCCCTCCTGAAATTTTGATGTAGAGCAAGAGAAAGTGATGTCATCAATAAAGGAAAATGCAGACATTAATCTAGAGTTCTTTAAAGCTCTTGATGGTATAGTAACATACTATTTGATAAACATGAAATAGTGACTTAAAATTCCAGGATATACCCTAAGCATACACTCATACATAAGAACAGATTTAATGGTTGCATATGTGCCTTCAGCCAAGTTTGACAGTCTTGACTGCAGTGATACCTACATTTACATGTAACTATTTCTAGAAACAGTTGGAAGAAAAAAGAATTAGATATTGGCATCATTGAAGTGTGTTCTTTTCTTTGTTGTATGTCTTTTATGCTCCTATGGACTACTTCTTTTCTTGCCCTGCAGGTACTATGCTGTGCTGTACCCAATGCTTTATCCGATGAAGATAACAGGCAACAGAGCAGTGGTAGCTCTTGTGTATGTGTGGCTGCATTCCCTTATCGGCTGCCTCCCTCCTCTTTTCGGCTGGTCCTCTTTGGAGTTTGACCAATTCAAGTGGATGTGTGTAGCAGCCTGGCACAAGGAGGCTGCCTACACGGCCTTTTGGCAGATCTGGTGTGCACTGCTGCCCTTCATGGTCATGATGATCTGCTATGGATTCATATTCCGTGTGGCAAGGATTAAGGCCCGCAAAATCCACTGTGGAAGTGTTGTTATTGTGGAGGAGGACTCGCAGAGGAGCGGGAGGAAGAACTCCAGCACCTCTACGTCCTCCTCTGGCAGCCGAAGGAATGCTTTTCAAGGGGTTGTTTACTCAGCCAACCAGTGCAAAGCTTTCATAACCATCTTGGTTGTCATTGGGGCTTTCGTCATTACGTGGGGACCTTACATGGTAGTAATAACATCAGAGGCACTTTGGGGTAAAAACAGTATTTCCCCTGCTTTGGAGACATTGGCTACATGGCTGTCCTTTTCTAGTGCCATTTGCCATCCACTAATTTATGGGCTGTGGAACAAGACGGTGCGCAAGGAACTCCTGGGAATGTGCTTTGGAGATCGGTATTACCGCAAGTCCTTTGTTCAGCGGCACAGGACATCGAGGCTGTTCAGCATTTCCAACAGGATCACAGGTAAGATGTGGCTGCAAAAGACACTTCCTTAATGCAACCAAGAGCAAGGCTTCCTGTCTGCCTGTGTTTGGCACATTTCAGGGCTCTGTAAAGAGAATTGGATGTTCCTGGAATTTTCCGCAGTCTTTTTATCAGTCAGGTTTATAGACATTTGAAAGGAGAATTTTTCTCCTTTCTTATAGTTAACATCTTTCTCCTACTATAGTAAAACTTTCTCAGGCAGAGAAGACATAGTGATGAGGTTAATAAACATAATTTATTTTTGTCTTTCTCAAGCATTTCCTTTTGTGTGCCTTCCATTTTGTGTTGCCCAGATTTGAGCTCTACTAACAGTACTTTTTACTGCACTTTTTCTTTGATTAATGGCCTTATGCTACAACTCTCTAAAATCCACTAAGGTTCCACTGACGTAACTGTTTCTGCAAGTTCAGCTTTTAGGCTTAATGGTTGGGAAGAAAAGATCATAAACAAAGTAAAAGTGTGTAAAAACATAGGACTATTTGTCTGTCCCCAAGTTGCAGACTGAGACCTCCAGTTGCTCAGTTTGGTGGGGGGTTTTTTGTTTGGTTTTGTTTGTTTTTTTTTTTTTTTACGTAGCAATGCAATGACATTCAGATTTTTAAAAATTTCCCATGTCATGTTCAGAAGCTTCCAAAAATAGAACATCTTCCAGGGATACTTCACGCAGAGGCAGAAACTGAAATTATTTAATTGGGAAGGATGTTCTAAAAATGCAGAAGGAAGATGAGAGCAGCAAGGCGTACGTTATCTTTTCTGTAACCTGGGAACACTGGGAGAAACTGTCATGTAAATGAAAGAATTATGGAGCTGTACCCACATCACAAGCTCCAGGAGCTTTGACAAGTCTGTATCCAAGAAATGCTGTGGATTAATACATTGAGAACTGAGGTGGGGAGGGAAAAGACAGGCAATTTCTTTCTTTTTCCAAGTGATAAACTTGCAGCTGTCAGGTTCTTATCAGATGTCTTAACTGGAGGCTGATAGGGAGGGGAAAAAGACCCCCAACTAACTCACAACAAAATTTCAATGGGGTTCCAAAGCAGCATCTTCGTAAAAATCCCATTATCTCCCTTCTTCTTTTGGAGATTTGAAAGAAGTTGGTCATCTCTGTGCCCCAACCTTGCTCATAAGCTTCTTCCCACACTAATGGCTTGTCACAACTGCTGGTGGCTGCCAGGTTACTCCCTGTCTAGAAGATGCTTGGCAGATCTCCCCATCCATGTGAGAGCATATGCTTGGTGCTCAGCCTGTCTGGCTGATAAAACACATGCAGTTGCAACAAGAGTGGGAGGGACATGGTGCAGAGACAAAGGAGATTTGCCTTTCCAAACCTGAGAGCTGCTGACTGGATTTCTAAGATGGGAAGTCCAGAAGCTGTGCTCTGCTTTAGCAAGGTAAGTTTTATATGCAGAATAATAAATAAGGCAGTAGAGTAGGTATTACTGGAAGAGTTTTTACCATTGCAAACTCCTTAACCATTCACCGTGTAACAAAAACAAAACTTTCTTGCAGATTTGGGACTATCTCCTCACCTTACTGCCCTCATGGCAGGTGGGAGGCCACTGGGAAACAGCAGCAGCACAGGAGACACAGGTTTCAGCTGCTCACAGGATTCAGGTAACTAACTGCAAGTCTCTTGCTCCCTACTTGGGCAGAAGTGTGCACTTGGCATCCATCTCATGGACGTGCAGTATTTACACCCACAGATGTCTCCTGGTGGACTAATGACATGAAGCATCTGTTCCAGTTGTTCCAACAAAACTGCTGCAGTTGCTTTTTTCCTCCCTTGCTCTCAATAGATTTACTTGCAAAATGCTGCTTACGGAATGGTGACCCTCCTTGGTAATGTGTCCTGGGAACAAGACTAACTGCTTCTGTGCCCTTCTCCTTCCATTTCTGTTGTTCTTTGGAGACTTTCTCTGTATCCACAAGGAACAGAGCAACAAAGTTGTGTGAAGAATGTGCTTCTTTTGAAGAATGTGCTTCTCTGATTCCTGTTTTGTAAGAGACCTTGTCTTGTTCATCCTGCAGTATAAACATAAACACTTCAGGATGGTTTCAGCTTATGATTTCATTACTACTTAAGATGTCCCAGCTGAAGATGGTTTGGAAAAGGGAGAGTTCTGATGGTAATTTTCTATCCAGATCTGTTGCTAGATTTTTCTGGCAGTTAGGTCAGCTACCAGTCCTTAACTGCAGTAATTGTTTTAGAGAGTATTTCTGCTCTAGAGACAGCAGAGGGTGATGTTTTAAAGGTTGTTTGGTGATTTGTTTCCTACTTTTGTAAAGGAAGTCTGTGGAGCTGGGATTTATTTTTGGCTGTTGTTTTATGCTGGTAGTTTTCTGCCTGTTGTGGATATTCTGCAGTTTTATGTGAGAAAGGAGAGGAGCCTTCTGGTAAACCTGCCTCAGTTAAGAGAATGTGGTGTTAACATCTTGTGACAGCAATTTAAACAAATGAACAGAACTAAAGTGATAATGCTGTTAGAAGTGCCGCTGCTGGTTAAGGAGGGAGCACAGTCCATAGCCTGGGAATAGATATACAGTGATCCACTGTGAACTACTGTTTCACATTGGATGCTTTTACTGTGAGTTACTAAAGAGAAGAAGGAAGCCTTAGTCCCTCCTTGTGTTGCTTGCTGCATGTAGTATATGATCCTGAGGCATGCGATGCCCAATCTCTAATGACAAGATTTCCCAATCCCTTCAATGAAAACTGACCTCTTTTCCTGTGCAGTGTTTAATTTGAGCTGAAATTTACTCACAAAAGCTGGGTTTGGACATCTTTTGAAGGAACTGCTGAAAGCAGGCTGAAAACTTTTTACTACCATATTATATCCCAGTGTTAGTGTTTTACTTGAGTGCTTTTGCTCTTCTCAGGAACAGATACAATGCTTCTGGAAGATTATAGCTCAGATGGCCCTCATGCCTCACACTGCATCTGTCCTCCTCGAAGGAGGAGTTCAGTGACATTTGAAGATGAAGTGGAACAAATTAAAGGTGCGTGTAGGGGTAAGTATGAAAATGCTCAGGGTCAACTTTATTGAATGCTCAGGAAGCCTCCCAAGATCTTGAGAATTGTCTTGAAAAGTATCTGACCACAGTGTGCCTTGACAGACCTAATCATTCATGCAGATACCACAGAAAGCAAAATCAGATCTTTCTTCCAGATCTCAAGTAGCAGCAGGCAAGGACAAGAGTTAGAAGCTGGGATTCCCTGCATATATAAAAATTAAATTGCAGGTATCCTCTCTGCAATTCCACTCATCCTGGTGGCTGTTACAGTCCGTTTTGTGTTTCTTGGGGAGTATATTTTCCTGCCCTCATATTATGATTGCTTTATCTCTGTTTCTCATTTGCTGTCTCTTCTCAACTTTGTCATTTATAGACTTGAAATTCCTCCATTTACAGACTTAAATAATCTGAATGTAATTTTACTCTGTTTCATTTAGCTTTTTTACTTCAATTCTATCTTGCTTTATGGGGTGTGTTCCTTAGCAGGTATGGGTGAAAACAGATGAACCACATAGAATTTTTTCAGTCAACCTGCTTGGTGATTCTGGGCTAGCAGAACATTGCTGTGATCTTCTGTAAAATGTCAGAACATTAATTTATGCTGATAGTTAAAATAATTTCATTAGAAGACTTGATAATAACAACTGAATTTTCTAAACAATACATGATTGTGGACAGGATGAAAATGAGCAGAATGCCTTTAAGAATCAAGTGATTATGAAACCTGAAATAATAAAAAAACTCTTTCTATGGAATTTTTAAACATCTTGGCAAAATTTCCTTTTGCCCTCTTCCCACCATGAGATGAGTATTTCCTTGTACAAACACATTAGCTTACATTTCCCACTATAATTCTGAGTGATTATATAGGAGCAGACGTCTAATTTCGTGTGAGAGTGAAAGAGGGAAGTCTCAGTGCACAAGTCCCCACAGGTTTAGCAGTCCTCCCTGGTGAGTGTCAGGGTCTTCAGCATCCCTGAGGCCTTAAATTACTTCAGCAGCTTCACTGAAGAGTTACATTTAGGATGAACTCTTGTATTGCTCAACATGTTGGTGCGTAGAGAGGTGTACAGATGTTACAAAAACAGCTGCACCAGCACATATTATCCTGGGTCACTCTGAAGCTTTGTGTTCATAGAATGGTGTAGGAAGCCTGAGTATTGTTGGTAAATGTGTAGTCATTTTGCAGAGAGCACGATCATGCCTTTACAACAGGCTCTATATTAGTTTTCAAGCATTTGCAACCAACTGTTGCATGCTTCCCAACTGTTACCTATTTTTTTTTCTTTTTGCAGAAGCTGCAAAGAATTCTGTTCTTCATGTAAAAGCTGAAGTCCATAAATCACTGGACAGTTATGCAGCCAGTCTGGCCCGAGCTATAGAAGCTGATGTGAAACTCAGCCTATTTGGGGAAGATGCTTTACCAGGAGCCCTGTTCCCCTTGTGGACTCTGGCAGGAAGCAGTGTGAACACCCGGCGTGGTGTCAGGCCCCATGCAAGCCAAAGACTGAAGTTGCAGAGCATCGATGAAGGGAGCATGTGACATGAGCACTGGAGTAGGAAAACAGAATGAAACCACTAGGCAGGGCCTACTGCAGCTGGTAGTGTTTCATCAGAACAGGACACCTTGTCAGGATGTTTCCAGCGCTTTTTTAGCACCTGGAAACAGCTGGGTTCTGGTACTTGCATCAGCATTTTACAGCAGTGTTTGTTTACTGGCTAGGGTGCTACTGACTCTTCTGCCACATCATTATCACATGTGCATAGGAATGGTTTCATTGACTGTTATCATTAGTCAGTTGAATCTTGAGTCTGTTATTGGCCAAAGCTGATACAGGAACAGAACAGAAAAGGTAGGTGCAGTGTTTAATTCATTGTTATGTCCATCCTCTTCTGACCACCAGGATAATCAGTTGATAGCTGGAGTGCTCTGATAAGAGCTTGTGCATTGGATAGTATATTAAGCCTTACTGTCTCAGACTCACAGCTGAGGAACACAGGCTTCTCTTAAGGGCAAAACCGGAGCTTTTCAGAGAGCTCATGCAGATTATGGTCCTACTTACCTTTACTAGGGGATATTTCAGTCTGTTCAGCCATCAGAATGCCAGATCTGACGTTGGACTGTGCTTAGCTTCAGCTCCTCTGGATGTAGTGAATGGGAGTAAACGTGCTGGGAACAGCACAGAGATGGGATTTGAGGAAATCGTCAGTGCAGAATTCTTAGTTTCTCTGAGAACTTCAGCTCATGTCCCTGGTTTTGCTGTTATTAAAAGGGCACTCTGGCTGTGCTAAGTTTGACAGACTATAAATAAGATATTACTACTTCATATACAGGATTAATCTTCTAGAGAGAAAAGTTAGCTGTTTTTTTTTTTAATCATGAGGGAATGTAGTGTTTAAGTTGTAGTTACCTCAGTGCTTCTATTTCTTGGAGTATTAACTCATTAATCTAAAAAATAAGAGCATTTGGCACTTATACGCACTTTGCGTGTTCTTAAGCACTGTACAGACGTTACCTTGTTAGGCCTTTGTGAGAGGGTTGATCAGCCCTGCTTGCCAAAGAAGGGGAACTTGGCACAGCCAAGCTGCTGGCAGTGAAACAAGCTGCAAAGGTGGGAAATTTTATAAGGAAAAGAGGGATGTGGTGGATCTTTTGAGTATATCCAGCTTGAGAAAGCTTTCTGTGCCTTCCTTACTTTTGGGGGATTAAAGCCCTACCTTACTTTGTATTTAAAAGAGAGGGAGACACAGGTGAGCAGGATAATTCCTTGGGGTGGGTGTCAGTAGCAAATGGACTTAAGGACCAAGGATTTGTGTTTGTTTACTATCTGCTCCCCTGTGCCTCTACCTTTCACCAGTAGTGCTTTGTATGAGGTTTTGCTGCAGATTGTTTGGAAATCAGGAGCAGGACGTTCCCATCCAGGCAAAAATGGGGTATACGCTCATGAAGTTTTGTCTTTGTCAATTTATTGAGAGGCACAGAAGCAAAGTGTTGTGAAGCAGAGCCTCACTCCAGTACTGTATTTAGACATATTATTTGTCTGTCTTCATGACTCAGAGATGTATTTCAGCACAAGGTTATGTCCATCTCTGGACAAAGCAACTTGACTTTCTGAACTAGCCTGAATCCCATTGCATTCCCATGTAAAATATAACTGCATGCTTAAAATTCAGTACATGGTTTGCTGATTTAAGAACAGGCTATTAGAGCAAGAACACTTAAGCTCCAGTAAGATGGCTCTTAGCATAATGCAGGAATGAATCAATTAATAATAGTGAGATTCTAACTCCTGCACTTTTTTGCTTCTAATGTGTTAGAGAAATTGCACCTGTGGGTACTCGTGAGGAAAAAAAGAACCAAAAACCCCCGTATTTGCTGGTAAACGCCCTGCAGCAAGGTCATTATTGCTACCATTAACATTACAATTACAGCCGCTTGTAGTACTCAACACTCTTTAGCTGTACACTTGCCGGGAAGTATTTTGTCTGTGCCCCTTTTATTCCGTACTACTGCTTGAGCCAAGTTGAGCAGAGTCCTTGCTGAATGCCAAAATGGCACACACGAGTTGTGGAGGAGTAGGTGCTGGCCCAGAATGTCATTCTGTGTTCAGGAGAAAAAATTCCAATGCACGTGTGAAAGTACAAAATCGATAGTATTGCGTAAAAAGCACGTTTTTTACACAGGTACTGAGGCAAATGCAGTCTTCAAGCAGGTCAGGGGGATTGAAAGAGTTTACACCATGGCTGAGTTTGGCTGCCAGTGTTAATGTCACTAATCTGTTACTCAGTGTAAATGTTGTTCATATTTTTGTACACGTTCATATTTTTTTAACCTTCCCATAACTCCGTTATTACCGGAGTCGTTCTCTCACTTGAGTTGTCATTAACAAAATCAGTAATTGAAAAATGCACATATTTTGTCGAACTGTATTTCCCATCTTAAATACAGAAGAGGAAAAAATCTCCAAAAACATATTTCCAGTTCCTGATGGTCTGTGGTGTTCGTTTGTACTAATATTTCAACTTACATTAACCTTTAAGTACTTTACTTTTAAACGTGTGTCCAGCTGGCAGGCTGAGCCTGTCAGGCGCGGCAGCTGGAGCCGTTTCCAGGACAGGGAGGTGTCCTGGCCGAAGCACGGCTCTATCCGCACCAGGTAAGTTCTGGGAGCGCGGCTGTGCTGGCCAGGCCCCAGGTGTACCGCCCCCCGTATGGCCACGTCCTCGTGTAACCACGCCCATTCCATGTGGCTCCGCCCTCCTGTCTCCTCCCGCCTGTTTCCGCCCTCGGGGGCGCGATGTCTGTACGCGAGGGGAGCGCACGGCGCAGCGGCGATTGGCTCTCCCGCCTGTGCCCCGCCCCTGCCCCGCGTTGATTGGTGGGAGTGCCGGCCCGACGGGATTGACCGGTTCAAAGGGTGGGCGCGGCCGTGCCGTGTGGTCATGGAGGTTGTTTTGTGCGCCGAGCACGGTGAGGGGCGGCCCGGGGATCCCCATGAGTGGTGGGGGAGCTCGGCCTGACCAGTTCCGCTCTTCTTCACTCCGCAGGGTCCCTCTGCTTCCTGAAAACGGGTGTCCGCGATGGCCCCAACAAAGGGAAGAGCTTCTACGTGTGCGGGACGCAGAGCTCCGCTGCCTGCAGCTTCGTCCTCCCAGCGCTGTAGGTGCAGGGCACGGGCGACAGGAGGGGGACGATGGGACTGGGGGCACACTTGGCTGTCCTGAGGGAAATTCACTGCTGTATCAGCAGTCGCATACTTGTTATCTTACGTAGCTTTTGCTTTTTTCAAGTGATTGTTTTGTGGTGGCCGTTTCCTGGGCAGTTTGTCTTGCCTGTGTTCTTCCACTTTTTCTTTCCTCCATTCAGGGTTCCTGCTTCTCACTGCTTGATCCATGAGGGATCCGTGGTGGAGCTGCAAGTCCTGGTTCAGCAGCCGGACAAAGATGAATACCAGTAAGTTCCTCAAAGTTTTAAAAAACCGGATGTCTGCCGTCAGACTGGTAAAATCTATGTTCCTTCTTTATCAGTCCCTAAAATAATCTTCACAAACAAATGCTGACTAATGGTCGTTTAGTTTTTACAGTTACACATCAGAAAACTTGAACCTGGTGATTAAGTAGTTTTTCTGTAATGAGGATTTAACATCCACCTAAGGTGTACCTGTGTTCTGTGGGGAAAGGAGGGCTCTTATTAGAGGATCACCTTTTTATGGCATCTTTGAAGACTTATTTTGTAGGATGTTGCCTCTTAAAAATAAAAATGGTTATTCTTAGGATCAGGAAAGTCTAGGTCTCTTTATTATTTACGAACAACTGAGAGTTTAACCACCAGTCATTCAGACTGGAAACGGGTTTATTGCCCATGTTGAAACATTTGGAATTGTTTGATGGTGACTGACTTGCAGTTTCCTTCTGAAATTGGAGAGCATCATCAAGCCCTGAGGCACCCTGTTTCCAAACGTTTGCCACTTTTATCAGCAGTTACATCCAATTGTATAAACCTGGGCCATCAGATAACGTTTTTGGTTTTTTTTTGAACAGATTTGAACATGGCTCTGTGGTTGGGTTCATCCAAACTCAGCATCAATTTCAGCGTTAATTCTGATGAAGTACTTGCAGCAGTCCTGATTGGCTGCTAGTTTGAAAAAGAAATCACATCCAAAGTATTTCTGTTCCTGAGTTGCTTAAGGATGAGGTGGCCTGTGCAGTGTAACTAAAAGAAGAACTGTTTCCTTGCACCTTGAAATCATAAGATGCTTCTAAGGTTCTAAACATAGTATTTTTTCCTGAGTAGTTACTCTTCTATTGCTGAAATTAAAAAAAAAACACCCCCCCCCAACCCTAGGAATCTTTATTCAGAGAACACTAGTTTTAACTACTAGTTAAATGCTCTGTTGCCAGTGTTCATGGCCTTTTGTTATGCAAAGGTTGGAATGTAAAGTACTGGTTAGTAGAACTCTGCAACGGTTTTTGATGCAAAGTACTTTTGAAAGAATGCTTAGAGCTCCTTTTTTGGCTCCTGGGATTGAAGTCTTGTTTTAATCCTTGTTAGGCTATTTTACCGGTGTCTTAAGAGTAAGTTGAATGGGAAGAAGTGGTGTGGAAGTGTCCCATGGCAGGTATGAGTGTTTGGTTTGTATTACAGTATCATCTTACTCTGGCATGACTTTTCATTCCATATACCATAATCACCTCTGAAACTTAGTGGGAGATTTTATATTTTTCTAGCTGATAAGTGCATCAGGCCTGCTGTCCTCTAGATGAGACTTTTCTTTCTTCTAAGTTGTGTGAAATAATCACTCTTCTTCAGCCTTAGAAGAAACTTGGATTTAATTCCTGGCTGTCCTCTTTTCTAGAGACTGTGTTACTGAGTCTTGATCCCAAAAAACAATGGGAATGGCAAAGAAAGTAGAAAACCAGCCATTCTGTCTTGGATTTCATATGAAATGTTTAACCTGGTTGTGTTAAAATGATAGGAAAGATGATCTTGGTAGAGGATGAAGTCTTGCTTGAGGTGTTCAAGTGGTGTATGTTATTAACAGGTTTTAATAATTTGTACATTAGCATTTATACCCACGTACAAATTGCAGGATCCGAAGGCTACCGGAGTGTCAAAACCCTTGGAATCCCAGCCCAGAGCAGTACCTTTCTTCAATCCTAGTAGCCAAAGAAATCCATTCAAAGTGCTTGACAAGAATTTTGCACCATCATCCTGGAAACAAATGAAGCAAAGAAATGGAGAGGAAGGTAAAGAAAAAGGAGTTAATGCAAAGAATGAGAGTGTGCTGGTGTCACATAAAGAGAAGAAATCAACCTCTGATTACTCCATAGAGACAGTACCTCTTGAAGAGCTCAAAAATAAAAAGAAAACATCCACAGGAAGTAAAAGTGACCCAGAACTTCAGGAGACTACAGTGTCTGGATCTAAACTCTGCCTTTCTGAGACCAGAAAAGGGAAATATACACTTTCAGAGGAAGAGAAATATGCTGGCAGTGACAGGGAAGCCAAGAAGCCTTCTGAGTCCATGGGCAAAGAGCCAGGCACAGGATCAAAACTCTTGCCACTGAGTCTTGGAAAGCAAAGTATGAGTACTAAGCCTCCAGGGGAGGAGCAGCTTGGAGAAAAATGCTTAAAAAGTTGTAGGGATAAAGAAACAAGAGAGAAAGATTGCACGGCTCAGAAGAATGGTGAAATGAAACCGGTGTCTAAGGAATATGCCCCTTCCCCAGCAGGAGCACAGTCAGTATCTAAGTGTGCTGCCCTGAGGGGAGGGGCAGAGGCAGAGCTGCTCAAGGCACAGCCCGGGCCAGGGCTTCCACAGCCTCCTGGTGAAGCCTCTGGCGATGACAGTGATGAAATACAATTTGCTTGTTCCTCATCAGGTAAAAGTAAACCTGAGAAATCAGTTGAGATTCCTTCAGGAAAATCAGCAAAGAGTGTACAGGGGACATCTTTGCCAGGAGCAGCAGCATCACATCACATGGAAGGACCCCAGGACCCTAAAGTGCTTCATAACCGTCTTTCAGTCCAGCTGAAACAGAAAAAGGTCATTTATTTCACCTATTATTTAGGGGGTTTATTGTTCTGTTTTCAAGGTTACTTTCCTTACTTGTGACAGGCATCAGAATGTGGTATCTCTTCAGAGCAGAAGCTCAAAATGGGGTTTAGGAAGAGGTAGCTTGGGAGGGAATTCAGCCTATGTACAGACTGGTTGTATTAAGCAAATACAGACCAATTACCTCTAAGGTAATACAGTGTTCTGCCTTTGGGGATGTTCAGTTTTGACCCACCTGACGTTGTCTTTTATCCTGAAAGTAATTTGCATAAAATGGAATAGTGCACAGTCAGTTTAACCTTTGTAAATAACAGCTGTTTCCGGTAGCCTCTCTTGGCCTTGTGCAGTAAGAGTGATCTAGCTATGAAAGCTCACACTAGGGTGAAATGAACTACCTGCCTGTTTGCTTTCTTGTTTAAATAATTGCCAATCACTGTGTTTTACGGTTTTTATTATGATACACCCCCCACCCCCTTCGGTTTGTCTAGAGTTCAGAACAACCTTGAAATAAAGTTAGAACTGTTGTTTGTGCAAGCAAAAATAGAAAGGTTGAAGTAGGTTAAATGTTGTGGATGTTTTGAGAGATGTTTGTCACCTGACTGCCTGCTTCATCAATACGGGGAGTCCCTGTGTCCTTCCATATTTTCTAAAGTGGTTCGTTAGTGTTTCTGCTAAAAGACTGTGTAATTGCACTGAATGGCACTTGAGAGCTTTTGGAGATTACAGAACAGTATCAAAATACAGATTGAAATGGGATAAGATTAGTTCTTCTTAGACTTCTGACCTGATTGTTCTGTTTTGGTAACTGTACTCAAGTATTGGTTTCTTTTGTTTTTGCAGAGTACATTGGCTACAGTGAACGTTCAGTTGCTGCCAGATAAAGGGGAACGGTTATTAAAGCAAGTGCAGGATTTGGAAGCTGTACTCAGTGCTCTTAACATTTCAACAGCAGATACTAGTGAAAAAGGTAGGGCTTTTTTCTCCTATTTTTTTTTTTTTTTTTTTTTTTTTTGGCTCCAGAAGTTTGCATAACAGTTTGTCTTAAAGTAATTGTTAATACAGAGGAAATATAGCATAAACTTTTATATGGCCTGTAGGCTATAAAACATTTATCTGTTGAGATTTACTGAAGATGAAAAGTTTTAATTGCAAAATACATGTCTGGGAGCATATGAATGGAATAACTCAAATATTTCCTCTGTAATGTGGTGGCTTCCCAAGGGAGTTTCCTCCCACCATTAGTATCTAGTTTTCCAGCTTTGGCTACACAATTGAGACAGGTATCTCTGAGAACATGCAAATGAAGTGTTAGCTCCTGCTGTTGCATTCTGGAACTGTGTTGTTCATGCATGTTGTTGTCACCGAATATTCCAGTTACCGGATTCAAAATGAGCAGCTTCCAGTGTGCCGTTCCTGAGGGAGAAAAGCTCATGTGCTCTTGGCCCATTTGTTCTTGGATGTTTCAGTAGTTTTTGTGTTCAAAATATTGACGAGAGAGAGGTCTTCAAAATTAATAAATCATCTGGGAACAGGGTGCAAAATTCACCTTGTCTGTACTACTCTGATCACAGTTGCAGAGTTCACTGTGTTGCTGTAAACCACATACTGAGGCTGGACTCATTGCCTGTCACAGCATCAGGCCAAGAGCACATGTTGGTAGTTGCAGTTGCTCAGGTGATGTGGGAGTCTGCTATTGAACTGGTGTCACCACTTCATAGTATTTTGCAAGCAGACTATTGGGCAAAATGAAGACTCTTCTCTGGCCTGTAGAGCAAGGCTCTGAGGTTCACTGTGCAACCTTTTCAGCCTGTGATTCCTTTCTCCTTAAGGGCAGGATAGCACAAGGAGCAGTTGCCATAAAGAAGCTTTGTCTAACCCAGTTGACAGGCCAGGTGGTACGAAGTTGATAACACCACTCCCACTCCAGGATCCTACAGCAGAGGCCTTTCCAGGCTCACACAGTCACCCCTCGGCTGCTGCTACTTTAGGTTCCAGTGGCCAAAGTTTTGAAAGTAAGTATAGAAAGACTTTTGCCATTACAGAGAACACCATTGAGTACTATTTCTGAAATAATCCTGCAACTTGTGGATACATGTAAGAGTGCCTGTTTTGTTACTGCCTACTGTCCTTCAGGCATCTGTAGCCACTGAAGTCAATCTCTGAGGTGAAAGATCTTTTTGGGAAAGTTAGCTTTGTAAACACATCTCTGGTACTGTATCTTTGCAGTGAGTGTTGGTGTGCAGAATCTGTATGGGGGAAGAATGACAGAAGACCGAATCAGGGCTGTACACAGTGCCACATTTGAGGCTATTAATCATCTTCACAAATCTCTAGAATCCTGTCCAACACAGGAGACAACAGCTGAAGATCCCTTTGGACTGAAGGTGGGTTGGCAAGGATGGAAGCTGTCATGCTGATGCATGAATCATAACCTCTGAGTGGTACCCTAGAGCATTCCTTCCTTCCTACTTTGATGTACTTTGCATACTGCTGGAAGGAGATTCTCTAATTGCATTCCATCTGTGTTGTTTGTACATGACTGGCAGAACAAAGGTGTGAGGAACAGGCTGAGAACCTCATTGTTCATTCTTCCTGGTGAGCTATAAGAAATAATATTTCAAAAAAGTGTTGCAGGTCATTGAGTTCATGCAATGTGATGGGCTCCAGAGTAGGCAGTTCTGATCTGTTTGAGATTATGTGCAAGGTATTGGACCAAAGGCACATGCCTCTACAGGATGGTGTGTAGATACCTGTATGTTGTGTCACTTGTCACATTGTCTTGGGACCTTTTCAGTGGTGGGAAAGGCCACTGAATGTCCTGTGATGGTAGTATGTAGTCCCTCTTCCTGTTTCGAAGTCTGTAGGGGTCTTGGACTCAGTGAGAAGTGGAAGTGTTCTCAATCTCTTTCCTTGACAGGGATAGCTGCTGTAAGCAAGGTAGTCTGAGGTGGATTTTCTAGCTGAACAAGCCATCTGTTCTCTGAAAGCGCTCTGGGCTCTAAGTTGGTTAGTGCAGGCAGCATTAGGAAGACTCATCTATGGTACTGCTGACCTTCTGTCTTCAGAAGTTGCTTACCGTAGGTATCCCAGCCCGTGTGGAAAAAGAACAAGTAGGTAAACTCCTTTTAGTAGGATTGTAGCAAAACAGTTGAACAGGATAATTGGTACAGGAAGCAGATGTGTCTAAATTTTGCCAGGTGTTTCCTTCAAATCCTATGTCTCTTTCACCCCCTCAGGTCCCACTGCTGCAGCACCAGAAACAGGCACTTGCATGGCTCCTCTGGAGAGAGAGTCAGAAGCCATGTGGAGGAATTCTGGGTGAGTGACAGAAAAGCAAAGTGGATTTTGTGGAGCAGATCTGTGGCAGCAGAGTTCTGTGTGTAACTTACTTGGAGGCAATAACTGGTTATTTTGTAGACAATTCAAAAGGGCTTGTTTTCTGTGCCCTATTACCAAGTACAGGTACTAACCAATTACTAAATCATACCATGAAATTTCCATCTGTATTTTTTGATTTTCTGGGTTCCTCAGGGCACTTTCTCTTGTAGTATTTCCCTCTGTGTAGATCCAAGTGGGCTCATTTCTGCAGGTGGTAACTTGCATGCATCTTTTTGCAGCGGATGACATGGGCTTGGGGAAGACTCTAACGATGATTGCTCTCATTCTGGCCCAGAAGCAGCTGAAGACAGAAAAAAGAAAGGAAACATTAGAAATATGGCTATCCAAAAATGGTACAGAATTGCTTCCATCCTACAGCACATATGTTATGATGAAGTGCCATCTGAAATGTCTAAAGCATTACAGATTAAGGGGTTGCAGAACAATATACTGTATCTGTGTATCTGCAGGAAACTTATATTTGGCTAAATTTTACTGTGCTTCCTTGCATGGCCTTTCTCTTGATCAGGGTCATTTTTGTCTTCCATTGGATGTGTAGGATTTTCCAACTCATTACTTTATATTGTTTGGGTGATTTTTTTTCAACTGTTTCCCTGAAATAGTTAGTCAGTAAATGCTGGGTTTGCAAAAGATTCCGGTTTTTTAAACATATGTGTAGTTTTCATAAGGATTTAAAATAACTACTGTTCACCTCCTTGTGACTGATCTTTTTTCTTTCCAACACTCCCCCAAAGATTACTTTTATGTTGTCCACAGACACTGGGAATATTAGTGCTTTTTCAAGGCGTATTGCTTCTGTGTCTACAGTCTGTACTGTCTGTATTCTGATGGAACTGGTTGGACACTCTTCTCAATTGTGACTTTCCAAAAATTCTGTCTTTGTTCTAGTCTAATGTGAAAACATTGAAACTTGTCTGCGATATTTTCCTTTAGACTTCACTGTTATCCCTTCCCATGGCACTTTAGTCATTTGTCCTGCATCCTTGATCCATCACTGGAAGAAAGAGATTGAGAGACGCGTGGCCTTTGGAGAACTGAGGGTCTATTTGTATTATGGGCCAAGTCGAGATAAGAATGCAGAGGTGTAAGTGCTAAACCATAAATATGACTAAGAAAAGCAAAATACCATGTAGCAAGAGATTATGTTTATCAAAGTTGAAATTTAGTGGATGTAGAATGGTGAGAGAACATGAAGTATTGAAATGTGGAAGGTTCAGAAAGTTAGGCTGATGTGTGCTGTCAAGGTGTATTTAGTAAAACATTTATGGCCTGTGGTTCTAGTGGAGGCTATTGCTGCTTCTGATAGCAAAAAAAAAAGTCTTTATTCTCTAAAATATCTCTTGCTTGCAAAGACTGTCAGTGGCAGTTTCTTCCATGCTTGTGCTTTGTAGCTGTATTTTTTATCAGCTGTACATACAGATCAGTGTGTTTTCTAGACCTCTTCAGGCCATGCGAGCAGTATTCCTGAGCAGGCTCTCAGCCATATGGATTCAGGGCTCATGCCATGTGATATGCATTCTGGCCAATGGGTGCTTTTTTTTTGTCATCTTGAGCTCCATGTGTCTGATTCCAGTATCCATAAAATGGGGACAATGTGTCTTTCCTGCTTCACTGCAATGAAGCTCAGTTTTCTGTAAAACTCAGCATTTTACCCCCTGTAGTGCTGTGTAGTTCTCAAATGCATTAGTCAGCATGCATTTAGTCTCTCTTGCAAAATGAATTCCTTATTTGTTCTTGCTCCTGATTACTACTTTCCGTTCATTCAGGCTTGCTGGATATGATGTTGTTGTCACAACCTATAGCCTTCTCTCCAAGGAGATTCCCACAAGCAAAGAAGAGGGGGAAGTCCCTGCTCAGGACCATGATGTGAGGGTGAGAAGCCCTAATGTCGGTAGGGAATTGCCTTAAGGTTTTATTTTGAGGTGTTGCAAACCATGCTTGTTTGAAGTAGCACCTTGTGTGCTACAGTGAGCAGCAGCTTGATTTTTTTTTTCATAAGCCCCTGTTCATTATTTGTATAAAAGCAAAATTATGAAAGTGCTGTGAAGTGCAGCAAGAACAGATATCTTGTGAATTTATCTGTTCTGTAGAATTATGGAATATGATATATTGAATAGAGTTGAAATGTCTTAAGAAGTAATTTTAAGAATGCAGTGGTGAATCTCATTCTCCTTTTGAGGTGAAGGAGCGGTAGAATCTCCTGTTTGATGCTCTTTGTTGCTTGAAGCACTAATGTCACTCCAAACTCCAGAAACATGTTGTGCTCAGTCTGAACTGAGACTGAGGCAGCTTTCATGCTGCCTTGAAGACCAACAGTAGTGTGTTGGCTGGGCTATGAAAATAATGATGTGACTGCTGAGTGCTGACTGAAATGACTACACAGTGTGGAGGAAGTCCCTTGCTGTCTTCAACCTCTCTGCACAGCTGTAGGTGCAGCTCTTGAAGAAAACAGGACTTGGAATTTCCTAAAACTTTTCGGTGGCATCTATAAAATAGTGAGAGATCAGAATAATTATATGTGGTCCTTCATCTCAGCATAGCAAAACTTTGATATGCCTCTTGAAGCAAGAACATTATATGATAAAATGTTAAAAGCAAGAAAACAAGCAAAATACTAGAAACTGTTATTGAGATCAACCAAATAAGTTACCTTTTGGCTTATAAGCTTCAAATGTGGAAGCTTTAAAGAGATGATATTTGAAGATCATCTCTTATGTGACAGGAAGAGCACAAACTGCTGCTAACATCAGGATAGGACTTCTTGCTGGAAAAATGTGTTTGCTTGTGGTTCCTTGGAGAACCTAGGTTTTGCTTCAGATTATAGTCTGCTTTTTCTTTCAGGGTGGATCATCTCCCTGTTCCCCTCTGCTCAGGGTAGCTTGGGCTCGAATTATACTGGATGAAGCTCACAATATCAAAAACCCACGGGTTCGAACCTCTATAGCTGTGTGCAAACTGAGATGCAGTGCCAGATGGGCTGTCACTGGGACGCCGATACAGAACAACTTGCTGGACATGTACTCTCTCCTGAGGTGAGCTGGCTGCATGTGACCACATGGACAGGGATCCGGTCCTAGTAGTTCTTCTCTGATGAAGTGCTGAAGTTGTTTCTAAGTTTGGGATCTTTCTAGGATATGTGGAGTAGTAAGATTAGTTATATTAATGCTTAGCACTGGAGTGCAAAGGCTGTGATTGAGGCGTTGCACAAGGCTGACCATGTGTCTGCTGTTGCTTGTAGCTTTTTATGCCTCCTTGGAGAACAAAGGGGAAATTACCTTGGATCTCCTTTGTCTTCAGGATGAGTATGCACAAAACCAATTTTAATGAACAGAGGTTTTATGAGTTAATCCCTGTTGTTACCAGGGCAGCCTGGGAGGACCTTCTTGGAGTGTTGTGCTACAAGGTCATTGAAGGAAAGGGTGAAAACTTTGGATTTTCTGAACAGTGATAAACAGGTGCTCCTCATTGCTGAGGGGGGGAAAGGTTACAAATGGTGTCGGAGAACCAGAGAGAACTTGTGTTTGAAGTTAATTTTGGATAATTGAAATGAATTGTCAAGTAAGAAGTTTGCTATTTTGAAATAACAGAGGAATATGCTTTTTGGAAAGTGCCTCTGCATCTTGATGTCCTTGGTTTGCTGGTGATGCTTGAAACATAACAGGCTAAGAGGAAGTGGCGGATACAGAATCAGATAAAGGTGCTTACAGTTTTAGTGATGGTAGAACATGTAAGCAAATAAGTTATCACCACCATTACACTGGAGATGTTTTACTGCTCCTTGGCCATGCAGTTATGGCATCTGGAAATAGTTTGTTTTGGTAGCAAGGAATTTGGTTCTGGTCACTCCAAAGTAAGTGAAGAACTTTTATTCCCTTGGTATGATGTCTTCCTTCCTTCCTTCCTGTCACAGGTTTCTACGTTGCTCTCCTTTTGATGAATACAAAGTGTGGAAGTACCAGGTAGATAACAACACCAGGAAGGGAGGGGAGAGGCTAAGCCTCTTAACCAGGAGCCTATTACTGCAGAGAACTAAGGACCAGCTGGATTCGGCTGGCAAGCCCCTGGTAAGAACTTCACCCTCCAAAATTATACCATCATTCCATTGTTTTCCTTGCAGTAGATAGTTAGTTTTTTACATACATAAATTTGTTAATAGGTGGGGCTTCTCATCTGCTGCAGTCTCTTGAGCAAGAGAAGCATATGCCTGTGGGATGCTTTGGTTGTTTACCCAGAAAGCAGAATTAAAGAGAGTAATGAAACCCTTCAGTTACAAATCACATGCAGACAAAAAAATGCCAAGTAGTTTCATGTTGATGGCCACTTAGTGGAAAGTTAGTCTAGATTACTGGACTAGCCTAGATCTGTAGGAACCCAAGTTGCCACATGCCAAACGGACCTGGTCTGTGCTGGAGCATTGGCTTTCTGCATTGCTTTTTACTGTCTGTTGAACGGAGTATTAGGTCATGTCTTAAGACTTTGAAAGATATGGTTTTGGTGCACTGTTTTATTTTGAATGGGGAAATAAGGTACTTGAAAACTACAGAAATTAATCCCTCTATGGTAGTTGTTGAACAGTTCATATATAATAGCTCATGCCTCTTGTTACTGGATGAGCTGGAATAAGGATTTTATTGTGAATGTTAACCAGGGTCCTTGGAGTTCTGTGAGTGTCTGTGTTTTGTCATAACTGCATTAATACATATGGTTTTAGTGAACAAACAGCTGTCTTCTGAGACTTAGAGTTCTGTGTTAAATCTTGGATGGCTGGTGTTTGTGATGCTCTCTAAGACTTTTGCACTGGTCCTGTGAATTTTCACTTCAGGTATCTCTGCCCCAGCGTAGTACGCACTTGCATCAGTTAAAACTTACAGCAGAGGAGCAATCTGTGTACAATGTGCTCTTTGCAAGATCCAGGTATGAACATGGGTAGAGATATTTTGTGGGTTTGTTTCTTATTGATGCAGAAATTGGAAGAGAAATTAACTTTGGA
This sequence comes from Cinclus cinclus, assembly GCF_963662255.1. NCBI lineage: Eukaryota > Metazoa > Chordata > Aves > Passeriformes > Cinclidae > Cinclus > Cinclus cinclus. The sequence continues at coordinate 21,277,358 of NC_085047.1, read as the reverse complement.
TGAGGAGAGCTTTTGGACAAACTCCTGTTAATGTTTTTCCCTTCTGATTTGTCTATCTAGTGTTTGAAAATACATTACTTGTTTGGGTAGCATGCAAAACTGATTAATTTCTTTTCTCCCATATATTCATGCCTCATACGAGCTTTGTATTCTAGCCTTACACTTACTGATTTCAAGACTCCAAGGATTTGGAATTGCAGCAAGTAGTTCTTAAATAATGTGTAAACACCTGTAAAGGAGAGAATTATCATCTTTCCTCTGTGATTCTTGTATAATTAGAAATTATGCTGGCCTCTCCAGATAGTGATGCTGGCTTGCATTACAGCTATGTGTTCTCCTAGGCTTGTGGAGCAGTCTCACTGAAAAGAATTTTCCTTCCTTTTAAATGTACCTTTCAAGGTGTTCTCATACTCAAAAAGCAGACTTGCTTTCTCTTGTGATTTCCAAAATGCATCTTTGGTTTTGATCATACTGAACTTAAACAAAACTTGGGTTTTTTTGTGATCATTTTGTGACTGAATGATTAATGAAACCTTCCTTACCTTAAAACATCATCAGCTTTCTAAGCTCAAGTCCCTCTTGTCTTTTTTCTTGCTGCAAATCTCAGTCTTTATCTTGTTTTTACAGGTCAGCACTACAATCCTACCTAAAGAGACAAGAGCAGAAAAATGAAGGTAGAGAGTATGATGGTGATAATCCCTTTGAGAAAGGTTTGAGCATGCCCTCCCCTGAAAATGCTTGCAAAGGTGGCTTTTAAGTGCACAGTTCAGAAGGGGGAACAGACCTGGGGTTAGAAATTCTTTGGAAAATGCTCTCCTCATGTTACAAGGACTTAGCTTAGTATTCTAAAAGTATATTCTCATTGTTGTGGGTCTGGGAAAATCTCTTAACCCTTCTGGGTCCAATACTTCCTTTGAAATGAAGATCTAGTTGCTCAGATAACCTATGTCAGCATTAGTGTATGATACATCATACTCTGACTTGTCTTGTTGCCTTTTTTTTCTTCTTTTAATTAAAACGGGGGTTAGTGGGTTCCTATGTTAAGTCAGATATTTGCTTGCCTGTTCATTCTTGACTTCTCTTAATGAGCCTCTTCCTGGAGGTGAATGGGCAGTGCTTGGAAATGCCTTCAAGAGCTCTTGATGTTTTGTCTTCCTTCCTTGACAGTTGCACAGGAGTTTGGACTCAGTAAAGAGGAATTTCTAGCAGGCTCAGAAAGTGGCTCCTCAAGTACTGCCCATGTCTTATCCATGCTCTTGAGGCTTCGTCAGTGCTGCTGCCATCTCTCCTTACTGAATATGGTAATTAGATTGTAGTGATGTGGGGGGATTTCAGGGGTTTTTTAAATGTTTATGCAAGTTAACAGACTTGGTATCACCTTTGTTTCTTTTAGCTATGAGAGTATGAACAGAGTTGGTCCTAGTTTGAAAGACAGGTGTTTGCTAAGACAGCAGAAGCCTCCCTTTGAACTGAAAAATTTGATCTTTCCTTCCTACAGATTATTATGATTTTGAAATTAAGGCAACTCTTAGGCAAAGGTATGGGGATAGGAATAACAGTTCTTTACTAGTGTATCTAACAAGACAAACAAGAACAACAGCAGCTATGAAATTAGCCACAAACAGAACAGTAACTCAGTCCCAATCCGTTTCTGGCTGCAGGCACCTTTTCCCTGAGCTGCAGTTCCCAGTGCTGGGGGCAGGCAGGTCCCGCAGAGCTGCAGGAGGGCTGGGGGTGATGGCAGCACTGTCCCATGGGGAAGAGAGATATGGAGAGAACCCTCCGCTCATGGTGTCGGTCCCGATACTCAGCAGAGTGCTGGATGATGGCAGGTTAAAGCGAGAAGGCAGCAGTGCAGGGTCCGACAGTAGTGAGGTGGCTCCTGGCGCTGGGATGGCAGAATGGGACAGAGGCGGCGATCGTCCTTGTCTGAACTCCGCGGGGAAAATGGGCTGAGCCAGAGCCTTCCGTTTCCTCTTCTGGCTGTTTGAATCTCGTGGGGTTTCCCTCTCTCTCCCTTCCCCTTTGCCACCAGGGCCCAGTCAACAGGTATTTTAGCATGATAATGGGTAAAATTCCACTGAGGGAAAAAGGGAAAGAACCAACCTCCAACAGAGTTAATTTTAGAACTCTCTTTTGAAGCGCAAGGTGTTGTAGATGGGCTTACTTTCTACTGAAGAGTTACCTAGCATAACTTACATGGGCAGGTCTGTCTTTGGAAATACCTTTATTTGGATAAAAAAGGAACTAGAACTTTAATGCTAAAGAAGTCTTAAGATTAACCTAGCTTTGAAAAGTGCACAAGTGTAACCTGTTCAAAGGGCTTATGTTTTGGAGAGCTCTGTGAGTGCTTTGAGGTTGCCTTGCATGAAGCAGAGTAATCTTTCAGGAATTCTTGGCTCTGAACTCTATATGTATATGTATAGCAGCTGTAGAGAAAGTTCAGCTATTAAGGGAACAGGCAGGAGTATATGTTCTAACATCTGTAACCCTGCAGTTGTTAAATGCTGGGGAGGGGGAGGAGGGGGCGCGGTCTGAGGAGTCTGGACCACAAGAAATGGCTATGCTCACATGCTTGCCATACATTGCCCCTTTTTGGGCAGAATAAAGGTCCAAAGGGACTGCTTGATCCAGTAGTGTTTCTTAATTGTTCTGTCTTCATGTGGTATATCATCCTTCAAACCCAGTGTCCAGAGCAGATAACTGTGCTGGCTGGATCAATACTGAGTTTGATCTCAGGCTTGACTGTGATCCCTTCTTATTTTGCATTTCTCCCACAGGCTCTGGATAAAGCTAACTTGAACAGTGAAGGCCTTGCACTCTCCGTTGAGGAGCAGCTTGGTGCTCTGACACTATCTGAGTTCCAGATTCCTGATTCCAAATCAACAGTCTACCTCAATGGCACAGCTTTTCAAACAGATATCTTTGACATCACCAGGGAGAGCACCAAGGTATTCTGGTTGTGGCATTCTTACCTTCCTTGAGAAGCTTGGATTTTAGTGCTTTGCCTCTTAAATGGCTTATGAATTGTCACACCTTGGTAATTGCAGATCAGGCTAAGTTGCCAATTGAGATGAAATGAGATGAGTAGGTTGATAGCCTGCTGAACCCCTTTGGGAAGGCTCCAACTTGTCACATATTGAGGGGTACTTCTAGTAAAGGTGTGAGAATGTGACTGCCGAAAGACTGTAAGTGAAAATCTTAAGCAGCAGATTCCTGGAAGCTCAGAAGAGCTTGCATGTGAGACCATGGTGTTTGTGATGAGCTAGAAAAAAGGGATGGCAATAAGAATATGTAGTAAATAGTTGCAATAACTTCTCACAGGAAGGTTGGAATCTGTAAGATAGGCTTGTATGATTTGGTTTCCTGGCCCTGTTTTCTGTGGTGGGAGTGTTCTTACCAATGATTATTAAAATCTCTTCAAACTCTACTTTCTGCTTTTAATAAAGAATATCCAAGCATGAACTGGATTATGACAGCAAGCAGACTAATGTTTTGGCTCTTTTTACCTGCAGATAACTCAACTCTTGGCCAAATTGAAAACTCTTCAGAGTCATTCACAGCCTCAGAAAAGGTTAGCAAGCATGTCCTTTTCTTTAGTCATAGTGATTTGAGAGAAGCACACTGTTTCTTGACAACAGTAGAAATAGCTTAAAATAATTGAATACAAATCTCATGATATGGTAAAATGGTGGCAGTAGTTGAACACAAGTGTTGAGAAAAAAAGTTTACAACAGAAGAGGGGAGTTTAAGATACAGGTAAGTGTAAACATGAGGGAACGTGAGAAATCTCAGGCCATGAGGTCCAGGAAGACTATTCTCCAGAAATAGGATTGGGAATAATTTAGTTGTGATGAGAAGTATTTGCTCACCCCACAACCCGAAAAAAAGTGGAGGTCTAAAGTAGAGATTAAAACTGAACCTGTTAGGGATAAAGGAATGCATTAATCAGAGGTCTTAAAGAGAGCTTTTTTCCCAGTCTTTTCCAAAAATCATTCTCATAAGAATGGGAGCACCAACTTTGCTACTGTTCCCTTTCAAGAAACTGTCAAACAAGTTACTGCCTCACAAACTGTTAGTTAAGAAACTGGGGAGTGAAAGATGAGTGAATCTAAATTTGATGTTGTTATAGATTTTTGTGTTTTGCAGAAAAAGCTGTGCTGTGGCTCAGCTTTGTCTTTGGGAGGTGGAAATGTAAAATCCAAAAATAGAGGTAAATGTTATAGACTTAATTTATATGAAATTTATTGGGTATTAGCCTTCCACAGCAAGTTCTACCACCACACCTCTATTACTGAATTGGGAAGGGGCTCGGCTCCAGTTTGCAGTGGGGAAGGGTGCTGAATTGTTGTAGCCCCTTGGGTGAGATGCTGCAACGACCAAACTGTTCCAGTACAGAGAAAGCTGGTTGTGAACTTCCTGTTCTCTCTCCAGTGTGGTTGTCTCTCAGTGGACGAGCATGCTCAAAGTTGTGGCTGTGCACCTGAAGCGCCTGGGGCTGAAGTACGCCACAGTGGATGGCTCTGTCAATCCCAAACAGAGGATGGATGTGGTGGAAGAGTTCAATAACAATCCCAAAGGGCCTCAGGTATGCATTCAGGGCAGGGAAATAGTCCCTAGCATTGCTGTGAGCAGCTGTGATGTCTGACTTTGTGACTGTAAATGGGTTCCTTAATGCTCTTTTGGCTTTTGAAGGTAATGTTGGTCTCGTTGCTGGCTGGAGGTGTTGGCCTGAACTTGACTGGAGGAAACCATCTCTTTCTCCTTGACATGCACTGGTAAAGGGAAATACAAATTCCACCTTGGAGAGGATATGTAGGGCATGCTGCTTGCTTTCTCACTGCATGTATTGTAATGTCCGATGCAACTGGGTTAGGAGGGAGGTGTTTAGCTTATAGTAGGGGTTAGTGGTTAGTTGTGGAAAAGTGTTTTTACTACAGCCTTCATCCAAGATACTGATTTGTCCATCCAGTGCTCACTGCCCTGAAATACAGCTCTGTAGGAGCAAGAAAAAATAGAGGAATATAACAGCAATCCAAAGAAGCAAGTATGCAGTTCTATCACAAAAGGCTACTGGAGACTTGGCAGTCCCTGGCTTAATTTCTTGCAGCTATGGAAATGGTGCAGTAATGCCTACAGGCAATTTGGCATGAAACAAATCAATGATGTGGAGCATAGTCAGTAACTGGGCCCAGGTAGAGTACCTTTGGATTTTACATATGGAAAGAGTGTGTGCAAGCTCCTGATACTTGTTTTAGCTCGTTAGTGTCAGAATTGCAGGTTTTTTAAACAAAACATTGCTTATGGGAACTTACAAAGCAAACTAATGTGCCTTATACAAAACCAGCTACTGAGTAGTAGCATTAAGGAGATGGTTCTACAGTATGGAAGTTACACCAATAAGTATGGCCTATAACTTTGTTAGATGGACCCATCTCTTATATAAGTATTCCTGAGCTGATGGTCTCTCTTCACTGCTTCATTCTTTCCTCACTACCTACTCTCAGCTTTCTCTAAGTAGCAAGTGTTGGCCAGACTTGGGGCTGCATGGACCAGTGGTCTCAGTCATGCAGTTGGCTTTGTGTGGAACCCAGGGCAAAGGGAAAACACAGTCAGGGTGAAGGCTGGCCATCAGGCTGGTAAACCTAAAGTAGCCTGGGAGCAGTTTTAGTTCTACAGAGGAAGAAAACAGGATTCCCTGAAGGCAGGAAAATGAGGCAAAACTTAAAAAAATTTTTTTTAAATGACTTTATAGGAATCCTGCTCTGGAGGACCAGGCATGTGACCGCATCTATCGTGTGGGGCAGCAGAAGGATGTTGTGATACACAGGTCAGCATTTTACTTAGCAGAATGAGGAGCTGCTGCTTATATACTGTCTGGCTTTAGTCAGTGAGACAAGACCTAGACACAAGGTCTGACAGTGGCATTGAGGTTTGGGCACTGAGATAAAAATGTCTTCATGTGTTCTGTGTGGCACTCGCATGCTGCGGTCCTGACAGCTAGCAAAAGTTTCTTGTTTTTCAGCTTGTGGATTACTGGGAATGTCTTGTTCATTCCTGAGAACAGTTTGGGCAGCAAACCATTTCTCTTAATTGATTGG